>NC_038256.2:13466899-13676954 GCF_000004515.6 Glycine max
GGGGCTCCAGACTCGTTGGTGAAGGCCATATGAACAGCGCTAGGCAGTGAATTCATGGGTCTCCGAATAAGATTGAGAATGGAGAATTGGCAAACAGTGCTAGGCAATGAATTAGTGGGGCTCCAGACTCGATGGTGGAGGACACATGAACAGCGCTAGGCAATGAATTTATGGGTCTCCGTATAAGACTGAGAATGGAGAATTGGCAAACAGCGCTAGGCAATGAATTCGCGGGTCTCCAGACTCGTTGGTGGAGGACACATGAACAGCGCTAGGCAATGAATTCATGGGTCTCCGAATAAGATTAAGAATGGAGAATTGGCAAACAGCGCTAGGCAATGAATTCGCGGGGCTCCAGACTCGTTGGTGGAGGACACATGAACAGCACTAGGCAATGAATTCATGGGTCTCCGAATAAGACTGAGAATGGAAAAATTGCGAACAGCGCTAGGCAATGAATTCGCGGGGCTCCAGACTCACTGGTGGAGGACACATGAGCAGCACTAGGCAATGAATTCATGGGTCTTCGAATAAGACTGAGAATGGAGAATTGGCGAACAGCGCTAGGCAATGAATTCGCGGGGCTCCAGACTCGTTGGTGGAGGACACATGAACAGCGCTAGGCAATGAATTCATGGGTCTCCGAATAAAATTGAGAATGGAGAATTGGCGAACAGCGCTAGGCAATTAATTCGCTTTGCTCCAGACTCGTTGGTGGAGGACACATGATTAGCACTAGGCAATGAATTCATGGGTCTCCGAATAAAATTGAGAATGGAGAATTGGCGAACAGCGCTAGGTAATTAATTCACCGGGCTCCAGACTCGTTGGTAGAGGACACATGAACAGCGCTAGACAATGAATTCGTGGGTGTCCAGACTCGATGGTGGAGGACACATGAACAGTGCTAGGCAATGAATTCATGGGTCTCCGAATAAAATTGAGAATGAAAAAATTGCGAACAGCGCTAGGCAATGAATTCGCGGGGCTCCAAACTCGTTGGTGGAGGACACATGAACAGCGCTAGGCAATGAATTCATGGGTCTCCGTATAAGACTGAGAATGAAGAATTGGCGAACATTGCTAGGCAATGAATTCGCGGGGCTCCAGACTCGATGGTGGAGGACACATGAACAGCGCTAGGCAATGAATTCATGGGTCTCCGTATAAGACTGAGAATGAAGAATTGGCGAACAATGCTAGGCAATGAATTCGCGGGGCTGCAGACTCACTGGTGGAGGACACATGAACAGCGCTAGGCAATGAATTCATGGGTCTCCGAATAAGACTGAGAATGGAGAATTGGCGAACAGCGCTAGGCAATGAATTCGCGGGGCTCCAGACTCGTTGGTGGAGGACACATGAACAGCGCTAGGCAATGAATTCATGGGTCTCCGTTTAAGACTGAGAATGGAGAATTGGCGAACAGCGCTAGGCAATGAATTCGCGGGGCTCCAGACTCGTTGGTGGAGGACACATGAAAAGCGCTAGGCAATGAATTCATGGGTCTCCGAATAAGATTGAGAATGGAGAATTGGCGAACAGCGCTAGGCAATGAATTCGCGGGTCTCCAGACTCGTTGGTGGAGGACACATGAACAGCGCTAGGCAATGAATTCAAGGGTCTCCGTATAAGACTGAGCATGAAGAATTGGCAAACAATGCTAGGCAATGAATTCGCGGGGCTGCAGACTCGATGGTTGAGGACACATGAACAGCGCTAGGCAATGAATTCATGGGTCTCCGAATAAAATTGAGAATGAAAAAATTGATAACAGCGCTAGGCAATGAATTCGCGGGGCTCCAGACTCGTTGGTGGAGGACACATGAACAGCGCTAGGCAATGAATTCATGGGTCTCCGTATAAGACTGAGAATGAAGAATTGGCGAACAATGCTAGGCAATGAATTCGCGGGGCTCCAGAGTCGATGGTGGAGGACACATGAACAGCGCTAGGCAATGAATTCATGGGTCTCCGAATAAAATTGAGAATGGAAAAATTGCGAACAGCGCTAGGCAATGAATTCGCGGGGCTCCAGACTCGTTGGTGGAGGACACATGAACAGCGCTAGGCAATGAATTCATGGGTCTCCGAATAAAATTGAGAATGGAGAATTGGCGAACCGCGCTAGGCAATTGTCATACCCTAATTTCGTCCGGGGACCTTTGCTTGATGACATGCGGCTTTTCTTTGGTCCTTGTGAGGTGCTTGGCACCCATCATTAGGCAATTTGTGAAATTTCGGGACATGCCGAGAAACAAAAGAAAATATTGATGCACAATCCGTAAGGTTCCGTGACACACCGGAAATCAAATGGAAGCATCGTTGCACAAATAAGTGAGGTTCCATAACGTTCCGTAAGTCAAAAAGGGGATGATTATGTAATCCACAAGGTTCCGTAACATTACGGAAAGAAAACAAGTATCGTTACGAAATTCGTAAGTTTCCGTAACTTTACGAAAAAAGAATCCAAAAAAAAAAGTAGAGGGGGGTGTACTCAGTAAAAATGGGGGTGCAAATAGCATCCAGGCCCACTTGGCCCTCCAGAATATTCCTCCAGAACGCTGTTGCTTCTGGAGGAAGCAACCCTGCTCGCCTGGGCGAGCTGGGCGGCAAGCATCTCCCCTATTTTGCTATAAATAGGGGAGGAAGTGAAGAAGAAAAGGGTTCAGCCCCTTAGGCACTTCTCTCTCTTTCGAATTTGCTTGAAAAAATTGTTTCCGTGAAGAAAATCTAAGCCGAGGCGCTTCCGAAACATTTCCGTAACATTTTCCGTGAAGAATTTCGCAAAGGTTTCGACCGTTCTTCGACGTTCTTCATTCGTTCTTCATCGTTCTTCGATCTTCAACGGGTAAGTACCTCGAACCAAGCTTTTTCGATTCATTCTATGTACCCATGGTGGTCCACATTGTCTTTTGTGTATTTCTATTCCCGTTTCATTTACTTTTTATACCCCCTCTTGACGTGCTTAAGCCATTTTACTTAAGTCATTTCTCGCTTAACCTAAAAATAAAATAAATTTCCACCGATCATTTGAATTGTATTATCCGTAAACTTCGGTTAAAATGAATTCCGACCGTTCGGTCGTGCCGTAACCACGTTGGAAATCAAAAAAGAGGTAAAAATAATATAATAATAAAAAAAAACATCTTTTAGGTAAAATAAAGCGGAAAATCAATCGGACGTTTTCTCTTTGGGATTTCTCATTCTTAACCGAATTGACTAATAACTAAAGTGAAACTAAGGCTAAAATCAACTCGCCTAGTCAAGCTCGTCCATAAAAATAGGTTTTTGAAGTTTGTCATTTCAATTTCTTACTAAGTAAATGGATCGTTTTTTAAGGTCCAACGCCTTAAAATGGTCACCTTAAGTAAAAAGAATCACTTGATAAGAAAGAACTACGTAGGTCTGATTTCCTCATCGCAAATTGAGGAATACGTAGGAGCAAAGGGAAACACCCTTGTCGACCACAAAAAGAGAAAAAAATATAAAAATAGTATAAAGGATATAAAGACATAAAAAGGGAACATAAAAATCAAGGTCATGTTTGCACATTCGATTAAAGGCTACTGTCCCTTGGGACGGACGTGTGGGGTGCTAATACCTTCCCCGTGCGTAAATACAACTCCCGAACCTTTCACTTAAAAGTTCGTAGATCGCGTCTTTTCCGGTTTTTCCGACGTTTTCCTCAAATAAACGTTGGTGGCGACTCCGCGCGTATTCCTTTCGTGGAGCACGCATCCCGCGAGTCACGCGTCGCCCTATACCGAAGGGTAGGTTGCGACAGTTGGCGACTCCACTGGGGACTGTTTTTAGAGAGTTAGGCCATTTAATCTAGTGCAATGTTTAACCATGACTTACTCCTTTGTTGGTTTTCCTTCATTATGTTTTTGTATATATAACTCATTGATGTTTTTTGTGCATTTTTAAGTGTATGCTTGAGGTAAATATTTATTCATTTGATGCACACAAACACTAACACTATTTGCACACACTGTGAGTGAAAAAGGGCCCTATACCCGGGTTCGTGGGAACATAAGGAGTGGAGGTGAATCCGTGATCATGCTAGGTCTCCGTCTTGCTTGATTACAGTGAACCCTCATCTAGAGTTTTTCTCTTTGAAAACATATTGTTGCTAGTAGTCCCTACTGCTGCAGTATGTTCTTCGAAGGGGATGATACCTCTAGAAACCATCAAGAGAGATATGACTACCTTGGGGGTTATCACTAAATGCCTAGTTAGCTCTCTCCCTTATAGGTCCCTTAAATAGGGGCACGGAGCCAACACGCTGCGTGCCATTTTGTCACACTGCCATGCATAAGTATCATATACCCTTTTGCTTATATTGTTTGTGAATATTGTCATACTATGTACATCCCCGTGTTGTGCCTTTCGCATATGCATCATGTGTGGGTTTCGTCTTTGATCCCCTCACTTTAGCAAACCGACGGAGGGTCCGTGTCGCCTTCTTAAAAAAAAACATACGTTGGGTGCCATGCTGCCCAAACGTTGTATCCAAGATGGAAACAATTTCTCGGGCTCCCGTATTCGTAAATTGCATCTGTGTCATATGCATTTCTTCATGCATTCATCCATTCCACCCATGATAGATGTCGGAGTTTTGATTCGCACTAGATTTTATTTCACTTTAGTAAAACATGGGATCAAGTCAAAAGCCTTCGCTTAAAAAGAGGTTCTATCAAGTCAAAATCAAGAGCTTAGAGGTCACTAGTTTATGAGAGTTAGGGCGATTGATGGGTCAGCTCCAGCGGCAAGCTTTCCGCAAAGCCTATGGTAAGATTTGGGACCTAGCTAGGGTAGAAGTCTCCATGGAACCGATTGCATCCCTTTGCCAGTATTATGACCAGCCCCTAAGGTGCTTCACATTTGAGGACTTCCAACTAGTGCCGACTGTGAAAGAGTTTGAAGAAATCCTGGGATGCCCACTGGGAGGAAGGAAGCCATATCTTTTCTCTGGGTTCTATCCCTCCACGACAAGAGTTGCCAAGGTAGTGAAAATCTCAGCACAAGAGTTGGACCGTGTAAAGCAAAACAGGAATGGGGTAGTCGGAGTACCAAGGAAGTGTTTGGAGGAAAGGGCAAAGGCCTTGGCAAATCAAGGCGAATGGGCTGTCTTTTATTGACATCTTGGCGCTTTTGATCTTTGGAGTTGTCCTTTTTTTTTTAATATGGAAGGGTTAGTGGACCTAGCAGCGATTGACGCTTTCCTCGCCTTTCAGCATGGCAAGGAAAGCCCGGTCGTCGCCATTTTGGCCATGTATGACACGTTCGACCGGGGATGTGAAAAGAGCGGCGCAAGAATTGTTTGTTGTGCACTGGCTCTCTATGTGTGGCTGGTTTCACACCCTTTTCTCCAAGAAGGTAGGCCCGTCTGTCCGCTACAAGGTCACCGCTCGTGCGTCGAAAAAGGAAAGGCGAATTGGGACCAACTCTTGGCTAACATGGAGGGGCGTCTGTTAATTGGTTCCCTCGCTAGAAGGAAGGAAGAATCAGGATTCTATCTTCATGCGAAGGATGTCCAAATGTTCCCTTGATGGAACAAGGGGTTGTATTAATTATAATCCCGTCCTCGCCATAAGACAGCTTGGCTACCCCATGAGAGGAGTGCCATCAGACGAAAGCATCACGCCCTTTCATCGAACGGGGTTTCAGTGACCACAACGCGAGGGTACTCCAAGGAGTTCGCAAGGCATGGGATGCGGCGTGAAGAAAGGACAGAGAGCTTAGGGGAAGCAGTAATGGGATCATCGGCGGCTATCATAAGTGGCTGAGAGTCCGGACACAAGGATTGGATTGGCTCCCAAATCTAAAGACTGTGAGAGACAATGAGGTTAAAGCTTCGGAAGAAAGTGATGAGGTACAAGCCCTAAAGGCAAAGCTTGAAAGAGCCCGGGTAGTCAAAGAGAAGTTCAAGTCCATAGCCATCAAAGTCTGAAGAGAGTATGATGAACTAAGGGACGTCAATATGGCCACCGATGAAGCCTTGGAATGAAAAACCAAGAAGGCCCGAAAGGAAGAACACGACCAAAACAAGTTTTGAGGGGCTTTATAGGGCAGCAATAGTGAGCTCAAACTCTGAAGAGGTGAAAGGAATCATCACGGGTCAAAGGCATGATCTGGAAGGACGAGCTAAAGGCTTGCCTTAGGTCGAAAAGAAATTTGTCCCAACAGTTAAAGTGAGACTGAAGGGAATATGTGGGCCATCATCGATGAGTGCAAAGAGAAGCTAAATCTAGTGGCGACTCACAAGCAAAGGCTAGAGGATAAGTACGCCAAGATATTAGCAGAAAGGGAAGCAAAGGAAAGGGTAATTGATTCATTGCACCAAGAGGCAGCAATGAGGATGGACCGATTTGCTCTTACTTTGAACAGGAGTCATGAACTTCCCCGATTGTTAGCCAAGGCCAAGGCAATGGCGGACACCTACTCCGCCCCCGAGGAGATCCACAGACTTCTCAGCTATTGTCAGCATATGATAGACTTAATGGACCATATGATTGGAAACCACTAGGAAGTTTGTATTGTCGCTCAGATCTTGACTAGTTATAACTTTTTGAATAAGATGAGTTTATCCCACGTTTTTACTCCAAAAATCAGTGCGAATCAAGTCACTCCCGCATTTTATCTCTAGCATGCATTGTATGTTGGTCTCGTCCTTTGTCACGGGAAGCCGGAAGGTCCATATCACCTTTTTAACTGTACACATAGGGCACTGTGCCCCCAAATGCGCAAGTAAGAAGAGATAATTTTTCGGGCTCTCGTGTCCGTAAATGCATTCATATCATGCATCACATAAACATCTCTTCATGGCATCATAATGAACATATCGTTCCTGCATTTGTCTGTTATCATATTACAGCGTCACATTTTGCATGAGTCATGGCATCGTCATGCATATGCGTTCAACAAACTTTTTGATCTGCAAAATTGCATACCATTTGTTTTCATGTTTGCTCATCCTTGCGTTTTCCTCTACAAAACAAAAACAAAAAAGGGGAAGCGTGAAACTTCACACTACATTCTTAGTTGCATGTGTTAGGCACCATGAGCCAACCATGTTGGGATCATAAACCCATTTCTAAAAAAAAAAAAAAAAACTCAACAACAAAACAAAATAATTGAACATGGTACCTAATGCATGGTTAACTAGGAAATGGTGTTTCTTCGGGCATCTCAATTTCATAATTACATTTTCCATGCATAGCTTAAAGTATGCCCGAGTCATTCATCCCTATGAGATGTTGTTGAAGTATTGGCGATCAGAATTGCCATTCCTTGGATTATAGGGTTGAACCAAGCTCATGCTTTTACAAAAAGGTTCATCAAGTCAAGTTGAAATATGGAAGTAACCGTCTTGCAAAATTGGGGCAAAAGATGAATCGAGTCACATCACTGCTTCGTCTACTGCCAAACATATTTAGGATTGTTGATGTCCTTGTTACTTCCAGTTTCACCTTGACAAAGATGTCATGGACCATGTTGAAAATCTAAATTGATTCAACCCCATATCCTGCGTAAAAATTCGCAATACTTCAACTGTACATCATTCGCGTACATCCATGATTTTCATTGGTTGCATCGCTCATTGCATTCTTTCCTTGAAAAAAAATAAAATAAAATAAAATGAACTTAATCATTGTTATCAAAAAGAAAAGGACACGCTTTACGGCGCCCTTACTGAACTCGTGCTAGAGCTAGAGTAATGGGTGAAGCAGAGGAGGTGCAAGAGAAGATGAAGGCCGAAGTGGAGGCCATGAAAGAGCAACAATGATGGAGGCCATGATGAGCATGAAGAAGATAATGGAAGCCAATGCGGTTATAGTTGCCGCTACTAGCGCTGTCGCTAAGGTGAACCCGATGCTCCCATCTGGCCTCAAGCAAATGAATCATCCAACCTCAAATATGGTAGGCAAAGATTTGGGAAGTACGGACGACCCCATGATGGGCAAATTCAAAACGAGCACGCCTTCCCATCATATGGCTTGCCTCCCAAACTATACACCACCCAATGTGGCATACACTCTCAATGAAAATCTCAATAACTCCATTCCGATACTCATTGAGAACCAGTAACCTCAATCTGATCATGCACATGTCTCTCGACCCATGGAGGAGACACATGGAACGCCCCACCACAATCTAGCCGACTTCGAGCCTTGCCTCGGATATGTCACTGAAGGGCAAGCAGTTGGTGGTATACCCCTGCAAAACACTTTGGAGGGCCCTCAGTGTCACCCACAACCACAACCCTCACATTCCACAACGGTTAAAAACCCTCATGCTATGGCAGAAATGGGAAAGAGGAAAGGCTCAGGGCCATTGAAGGAGGTAAAGATTATGACTTTGCTAACCTAGAAGAGTTATTCCTAGTACCCAATATCATCACCCCTCCCAAGTTCAAGGTGCTGGACTTTGACAAGTACAAGGGGACTACTTGCCCCAAGAACCATCCAAAGATGTATTGTCGGAAGATAAGGGCATACGCAAAGATGAGGAATTGCTAATACATTTCTTCCAAGAAAGTCTTACTAGGGTAGCTGTTACCTGGTACACTAACTTGGAACCTTCCCGAGTCCATACTTGGAAGGACCTAATGGTTGCCTTCGTTAGGCAGTATCAGTACTATTCTGATATGGTTCCGGATAGGATGCAACTACAGAACATGTGCAAAAAGGGAGACGATAATCGTGATGGTAGACACATTATCGGTACTCTACTATGAAAAAATGGTGGGCTACGCACCCTCAAAGCTTTGCAGATTTGGTCTTCGCCAGTGAAAGGATCAATGTGGGTCCGAAAAGAGGCAAATTTGATCATCCTACTAGGACAACTGAGAAAACTGAGGCAAATGAAGAGGGTGAGAAAGAGGGAGAAACCCATGCTATGACTGCCATTCCTATACGGCCAAGTTTCCCACCAACCCAACAATGTCATTACTCAGTCAATAACAAGCCTCCTCCTTACCCACCACCCAGTTATCCACAGAGGCCATCCCTAAATCAACCACAAAGCCTGTCTACCGCACTTCCAATGACGAAGACCACCTTTAGCACAAACCAAAAAACACCAACAAAAAGGAATTTTGCAGCGAGAAAGCCTGAAGAACTCACCCCAATTCCAGTGTCCTATGCTGACTTGCTCCCATATCTACTTGATAATTCAATGGTAGCCATAACCCTAGCCAAGGTTTATCAACCTCCATTTCTCCGAGAATACGACTCGAACGCAACGTGTGCTTGTCACGGAGAAGCCCCGGGGCGTTCCATTGAGCATTGTAGGGCTCTGAAGCGTAAGGTGCAAGGTCTAATTGATGCGGGCTGGCTGAAATTTGAGGAGAATCGCGTGTAAATCCTGACATTGACAAGAGATGCCACACATGGGGCAATTTTGAAGGCTGTTGTTAGGTGTCTCTAATGACTCATCAAGATTTCCAAGTTTATGCCATTATTGTAAACCACAGTTACAATGTTAAATGAAATGGATAAAGTTGATATCTTTGTCCCTCATCCTCTCACAAACGCATGTTTGCTTATTCAACTTTCACTGGAATGTGGGTGCAAGCCATTGGTCTGTTTGCTCAAGCGACCTGCGCTCCTGAGTGTTGACTTCTAAGACTGTTCAATCAGAGATTACTCATCTTGCACGTTGGCGGGGCTGCCGTAGAACAACAAAAAAAATAAGTTCAAAACAAATAATTTCAGAAATAAAAAAATAATAATAATAATAAAAAAGGTTCAAAAGAAAAAGAAAAAAGCATTTGATTGACTGTGTTTGCAAGACATTCATGTGACCTCATTATATCATTCTGGAAAGTTTGTCCTCTTAGAGAGAAGTGAGTTATCAAGAATAGGATGTTGGACAAATGGCCTCAGTTACCTTAAGAAAAAGGGGGGTTGAATTAAGATACAAGGACTATTCCCCAATTAAACTTTCACTCTCTCTTTTCGGATTAACAATGCACACAGGGACAACCCTTCCCTTGTGTTCAAGAATCCCCTACAACAAGAGACCCACGGTCTCTTAATCCCTTTTCAGAAATAAGAAGAAGAGAAGAAGAAATCTCTCTTGAAAGAGATAGATTGTACAATAAAGACCAATCAAAATTCTTTATTGAATATGCAAGTGGTTGACCAAGGAATCTTTTGAGAGGATAAAGACATTTCAGTTTGGAAAAACTCTTAATCTTTTGAGAGGATAAAACTTTTTGGGCAATGAAAACTCCCTTTAAGTTCGTGTTTCCAAGTCAACTTTGATGGTCATTCATAAAAAATTTGAATAGGTGTGACTCTTGACAATTATTTTCTTAAAATCCCCTCTAGTAATCAATTACAAGACTTACGTAATCGATTACAGGTTTTAAAAATTTGAATTAAAACATTTTCAATTGTTGGTAATCGATCACCAGAGAGCAAATTTCAATTTGAAATGATAGAATTCTTTGGTCAAACCTTTTGCTTTTCAATTTGGAAACTTCTTCCTAAAGATTCTAGAGATCAACTTGAACATACATTTTCTTGGATTCTTGTCTTGAATAAAACTTAGAAGCACTTGATCTTTTAGCATCATCAAGACATCAAAACATCTTGCTTCTACATAGGAATCATTTGACTTAATCCATCAACTGAAAAATCCTTCAAATATTTCTCGTCCTTGGAAAATTCTTTTTGCAAAAATCAATTGCTTCTTTCATTCTCCCTTGCTACAAGGTTGTGAAAACAAAACAACGATGGATACCTTAAAGCCCTACACTGGGGCAATGAAAGGCACTATGCATAAACCTCAAACGAACCTAGGGGTAGATTAGAAGTTCTCACCCAATAGGTTCCTTGCTACAAGGTCATGACGAAAGATAACAATTGGTACCTCAAAGCCTTACACTGGGGCAATGAGGGGCACTGTGCATGAGCCTCAAGTGAACATAGGGGCCGATCAAAAGTTCTCACCCATCGATGTTTTTAACAAAAAAAGGGGGACAAACCCTAGGATTTCAATGGATTGATCAAACATCAAACGACTCCATTGCCGTCACTCCAAAATGGTCAAGTGACTAAATAAAAAAGAACATACACTCTGAGGGAGTTCCCGGAGAGATTTGCAAAAAGATAGGATGAGGTTGCATGAATTATCACCTTTTTCAAAAGGGCAGTCAATCTGTGTTTTCCAAAAAAAAAAAATCAAATCAAAATCAAAATCACAAAATAGGGAAAGAATGTCATGAACATTGTACAACTTTCCATTACATTGCATTGTTTCATATGAAGTCCGCATTTACCAAATTTCACGACAAAGGTTGCATGCATCTGCATCCCTAAAAATCATGTTAACTGCATAGATTTCCTACATCTAATGTCCAAATCTTGTGGATTTGGGATGACCGGCCCTCTCGATGAGTCGATCTCTTGCTTTCTCATAAGGGTGGACCCTTGGGTACTTGTACCTATCACCTTTAGAGGACTACACGTCCTCGCCTTCAGAGGACTACATGTCCTCACCTTCGTAGGGCTACACGCCCTCACCTTTAGAGGACTACACGTCCTCGCCAACAGAGGGCTGCACGCCCTCACCTTGAGAGGACTACACGTCCTCGCCAACAGAGGGCTGCACGCCCTCACCTTGAAGAGGACTACACGTCCTCGCCAACAGAGGGCTGCACGCCCTCGCCATCAAAGGACTGCATGTCCTCACCTTCGTAGGGCTACACGCCCTCACCTTTAGAGGACTACACGTCCTCGCCAACAGAGGGCTGCACGCCCTCACCTTTAGAGGACTACACGTCCTCGCCAACAGAGGGCTGCACGGCCTCACCTTTAGAGGACTACACGTCCTCGCCAACAGAGGGCTGCATGTCCTCACCTTCAGAGGGCTACACGCCCTCGCCATCAGAGGACTGCATGTCCTCACCTTCGTAGGGCTACACGCCCTCACCTTTAGAGGACCACACGTCCTCACCTTCAGAGGGCTACACGCCCTCGCCATCAGAGGACCACACGTCCTCACCTTCGTAGGGCTACACGCCCTCACCTTCAGAGGACTACATGTCCTCACCTTTAGAGGGCTACACGCCCTCGGCTCCGAGGACTATACGTCCTCATCTTCAGAGGACTACATGTCCTCACCTTCAGAGGGCTACGCGCCCTCGCCTTCGTAGGGCTACACGCCCTCACCTTCCGAGGACTACATGTCCTCACCTTCAGAGGGCTACGTGCCCTCGCCTTCGTAGGGCTACACTCTCTCACCTTCCGAGGACTACATGTCCTCACCTTCAGAGGGCTACGCGCCGTCGCCTTCGTAGGGCTACACGCCCTCACCTTCCGAGGACTACATGAGCTCACCTTCAGAGGACTACATGTCCTCGCCTTCAGAGGACAACATGTCCTCGCCCTCACCTTCCGAGGACTACATGTCCTCACCTTTAGAGGACTACACGTCCTTGCCTTTAGAGGACTACACATCCTTACCTTCAGTGGGTTACACGCCCTCGCCTTCAAAGGGTTGCACGCCCTCACCATTAGAGGGCTACGCGTTCTCACTCTCAGTGGGCCCCATATCCACACCTTAAGATAATTTAAGGTCATCTGCCCTTAAATGCTTAACTGAGACTCGCGCTCCTGGTTAAGGGGCTAGTAGTTTCCTTTTATCAGTTTCTGGGCCACCCCCTAATATTGGAGGGCGACCAACTGTGCAAGCACAACCAAAGAGGGAGGCTATCACGCAGCTACTATGCATACCGGGGCAAGATTTCACCTGTGCCGCTGCAAAGAGACGAGTGCAGATCATGCGCACCAACATGACCACTCTTACATAGATATAGATGACGTTGCTACTTAGCAACATTCTGCCCAGCGACCGCAATGCCGATCTCCCCCTGTGGAAGTATCAGTTGGTCTATGTCGTTCCGACATAGGTAAGTATGCATATGGTTCAATTGATTTCTGATGCCATCTATTATTTGCAGGGATCGCACCCACAAAGACACCCAGTGGACCTGAAGAAGTCCAACAGGGCCCTGGGGTTTCCAGCTCTGGTTACGGGCCTCTGTCGGCCCTACAGGGTGCCCGTTCCCCCTAGCAAGTTCATGTCGTCGTGGCATAGGTAAGTACGCACCTCCCCCCAACTAATTTCTGATGTCATCTATTGTTTGCAGGGATCGTGCCCGCAAAACACTTTGTTGACCCGGAGAAGTCCAACAGGGTCTTGGGGTTGCCAGCTCTGATTACGGGCCTCTGTTAGTTCTAAGGAGTGCCTGTCGCCCCCAGCAAGGTCA
Source organism: Glycine max (assembly GCF_000004515.6). Taxonomy (NCBI): domain Eukaryota; kingdom Viridiplantae; phylum Streptophyta; class Magnoliopsida; order Fabales; family Fabaceae; genus Glycine; species Glycine max. The sequence goes on from NC_038256.2 coordinate 13,480,185, forward strand.
TCAGGCCCCCCTACCAATCGAGCTTTCATCAAGAAGTACTACGCCCCCAGGCAGGCGCAGGGCGAAACACCACATCAGCATTGGGATGGTCGGTAGTGGGCAACAGACGCACCGCCATCACCTCTAGAGTTCACCTCTGCTCATCCACAAAAAGGTTTGAGTATTGCCTACACCACATGGCCGACCAATAGGCGACCAAGTCCAAAGCCAAAGGTAAGCAAAGTACTAGGTCAGTGACCGACAAGTCATAAGGCGTCCAGCTCAAGACGTTAAAGAAGCGCTACTAGGAGGCAACCTAGTACCTTTTGAATCTATGCTTGTTATTTGATCACTTTTTATAGTAGGACGCACCTAGTTGCTCATGATCCTGGGAATTTAAATAAAATGAGCACAAGCTCGGAAGGTAGTCATACCTCACAAAATATATGTATGCGTGTTTAGGTAGTGAAAAATACCTTAGATATGCATGTATGTAGCAAAAAGATACCTCACAAAAAAAAAAAAATATATATATATATATATATATATATATATATATATATATATATATATATATATATATGTATGTTTAGGTGGCAAGATACCTTGGATATGCATGTATATAGCAAAAATACCTCACAAATATACACATGTTTAGGTAGCAAAATACCTCATGGAAAAAAAAGGAAGAAAAAAACAAAAACAAACAAGAAAAAGAGAGGAAAAAGGAAAAGGAAAATAAGTTGTCTAGCTGAAAAACCGACATGCTTTTGAAAAGAGATGACTTCCAGCTTTTCTTTGAAAAATTCATTGATCATAACCAATTTTTGAAAAAAAATGTGTATACACCTGAAAGGTGAATGCTGTGAAATTTTTCCGGACACCTGAAATGGACTCGGATGAATGCACAAATTGATAAAAGAACATATTTTGGAAACATTGGGTTGATTTAAAATAGAGGAAATGAATCCTGAGCCTTAGCATCACATGACCATAAAAATTTGACACTTGAGTGTCCACATAGGTGCATGCATGACCAGTTTTGCATAAAGTTTCCAAATCATCATTTTTGCATTTGTGTCATGGAAATAATGTGGGGCATCCCTTTTATCCTTGAACCAAACCAAACCCTGACATGTATCATGTCTAGCCATTCTACAAGGCTTGAGCCAAAATCCTGACTCACCATAAACCTTGACCCAGGGTGAAAATGTCAATCCTTACCCTCGAAAGCAAAAAAAGAAGAGAAGGAAAATTTCCAATCAAAGAGAAAGCAAAAAAAGAAGAGAAGGAAAATTTCCAATCAAGGAGAAAGCAAAAAAGGAAAGAAAGGAAATTCCCAATCAAAGAGTGGGAGAAAGCAAAAAAAGAAGAGAAGGAAAATTTCCAATCAAAGAGAAAGTAAAAAAGGAAGAAGAAGAAGGAAAGAAAGCTCCTGATCAAGGATCGAAAGAAAACAAAAGAAATGTGCAGAAAGGTCTTTGGACCGGACAATATCTGAACAATATAGAATTGTCACCAAATGAACAAAAGGAAGGATAGGAAACCACGACCTAAAATGGTCTTCTCCCTTTAATTGCCAACCAAAATCTTGTGCGCTAGCGACTTTTTCGCCCCGCACTAAACAAAAACAGAAAAGGAAAAAGCCAACAAAAAATCAAAAGCCAAAAACACACAAAAGCCGAAAAACCCATCAAGAGAACCCATTCCCAAGGGAAGTCCTATTGATCCATGATCACGCATGTAATTTTTGATTCGATAGGAAATAATTTGCAAAGTGAAGTCATGACATATCTATGGTTCGGAATTAGGATGAAACACTTACCTGTGCGAGATTGATACACTTTGAGTGGATTTCTTCTAGTTTTGTCGAACCCAGTGTTTCCTCTAAATGGTCATTTAGAAACGAAATGCTAACATCCAAAATCTCATTTATGGTTATGGGGGGGTTCATCAGCAGACTCTCCTTCCCTGGTAGACGCATTGTTTGTCACTCAAAAAAAAGCATATGCTGCTCTAATCGGTTGGAATATTTGTCTCTTTTCTAAAGCATGTTTGCATTTTAGTGGACAAAACACCGAGACTTTTTCAAGTCTCACAAGTTATCCAGAACTACGTAGGTCTGAGTTCCTCATTGGAGGATACGTAGGAGCAAGAGCCTCGCTTTTGTCGACCACACCACCTTTTGTTGCCATGACCCAAGAGCTGGTAGCCCGCGGAGACACCTCACGGTTATCCGCACCTCGTCATTCAGTGACCCCAAGTGTGATTGATGAGCAGAGGCCAATGTGGTCATCTGCGCCCTTCCCGAAGATGCCAGCATCTTCCGGTGGAGACTTTTTCAAGTCTCACAAGTTATCCAGAACTACGTAGGTCTGAGTTCCTCATTGGAGGATACGTAGGAGCAAGAGCCTTGCTTTTGTCGGCCGCCCCACAAGATCTGTCATACTGACCCTGAGGTCATATGACACGCGGAGACAAAATTTGGTCATTCCGCACCCCTTTGCCATTCAGACACAGTCGTGTCCGATGGCACGCAGAGACAAAATTTGGTCATTCTGCACCCTTGTGTCATCCAGAGGCGGTGGGCCCGATGACACGCGGAGATACCTTACGGTTATCCGCACCCTTTTGTCATCCAGAGGCGGCGGGCCCGAAGACACGCAGAGACAAAATTTGGTCATTCTACACCCTTGTGTCATCCAGAGGCGGCGGGCCCGATGACACGCGGAGATACCTTACGGTTATCCGCACCCTTGTGTCATACAGAGGCGGCAGGCCCGATGACACGCGGAGATACCTTACGGTTATCCGCACCCTTTTGTCATCCAGAGGCGGTGGGCCCGATGACACGCAGAGACAAAATTTGGTCATTCTGCGCCCTTGTGTCATCCAGAGGCGGCGGGCCCGATGACACGCGGAGATACCTTACGGTTATCCGCACCCTTGTGTCATCCAGAGGCGGCGGGCCCGATGACACGTGGAGATACCTTACGGTTATCCGCACCCTTTTGTCATCCAGAGGCGGCGGGCCCGATGACACGCAGAGACAAAATTTGGTCATTCTACACCCTTGTGTCATCCGGAGGCGACGGGCCCGATGACACGCGGAGATACCTTACGGTTATCCGCACCCTTTTGTCATCCAGAGGCGGCGGGCCCGATGACACGCAGAGACAAAATTTGGTCATTCTGCACCCTTGTGTCATCCAGAGGCGGCGGGCCCGATGACACGCGGAGACACCTTACGGTTATCCGCACCCTTTTGTCATCCAGAGGCGGCGGGCCCGATGACAAGCAGCGGCCAATGTGGTCATTCTGCACCCTTCGTCAATCGCGGCCGACAAGCCCGTTGACACGCGGAGATTTACATCATCTTCCGCACTTACAAGATCTGTCATACTGACTTTTGAGTCATGCTGACGGGCGAAAATACCCGAGTGGTTATCCGTATAAACATTCTTTTGCTATCTGTAAGACAGAACGCTTGATAGCATGCAGAGACTGACATAGTCTTCTGCACCTTTTGTTCCTCCGGGAACAACAAGTCATTTGCATGCGGAAAGTTTATGGTCACCCGCGACTCTCGTCAACCGAGAGGAATGAAATTAGTATCATACCCTAATTTCGTCCGGGGACCTTTGCTTGATGACATGCGACTTTTCTTTGGTCCTTGTGAGGTGCTTGGCACCCATCATTAGGCAATTTGTGAAATTCCGGGAACAACAAGTCGTTTGCATGCGGAAATTTTATGGTCACCCGCGACTCTCGTCAACCGAGAGGAACGAAATTAGTGTCCTATCTTTACTTTCCTTTTATTTCCAACAAAAGACAAGTAAAGAGGGGCAACTGTCATACCCTAATTTCGTCCGGGGACCTTTGCTTGATGACATGCGGCATTTCTTTGGTCCTTGTGAGGTGCTTGGCACCCATCATTAGGTAATTTGTGAAATTCCGGGACATGCCGAAAAACAAAAGAAAATATTGATGCACAATCCGTAAGGTTCCGTGACACACCGGAAATCAAATGGAAGCATCGTTGCACAAATAAGTGAGGTTCTGTAACGTTCCGTAAGTCCAAAAGGGGATGATTATGTAATCCACAAGGTTCCGTAACATTACGGAAAGAAAACAAGTATCGTTACGAAATTCGTAAGTTTCCGTAACTTTACGAAAAAAGAATCACAAAAAAAAGCAGAAGGGGGTGTACTTAGTAAAAATGGGGGTGCAAATAGCACCCAGGCCCACTTGGCCCTCCAGAATATTCCTCCAGAAGGTTGTTGCTTCTGGAGGAAGCAACCCTGCTCGCCTGGGCGAGCTGGGCGGCAAGCATCTCCCCTATTTTGATATAAATAGGGGAGGAAGTGAAGAAGAAAAGGGTTCAGCCCCTTAGGCACTTCTCTCTCTTTCGAATTTGCTTGGAAAAATTGTTTCCGTGAAGAAAATCTAAGCCGAGGCGCTTCCGAAACGTTTCCATAACGTTTTCCGTGAAGAATTTCGCAAAGGTTTCGACCGTTCTTCGACGTTCTTCATTGTTCTTCGATCTTAAACGGGTAAGTACCTCGAACCAAGCTTTTTCGATTCATTCTATGTACCCATGGTGGTCCACATTGTGTTTTGTGTATTTCTATTCCCGTTTCATTTACTTTTTATACCCCCTCTTGACGTGCTTAAGCCATTTTACTTAAGTCATTGCTCGCTTAACCTAAAAATAAAATAAATTTCCACCGATCGTTTGAATTGTATTATCCGTAAACTTCGGTTAAAATGAATTCCGACTGTTCGGTCGTGCCGTAACCACGTTGGAAATCAAAAAAGAGGTAAAAATAATATAATAAAAAAAAAAACATCTTTTAGGTAAAATAAAGCGGAAAATCAATCGGACGTTTTCTCTTTGGGATTTCTCATTCTTAACCGAATTGACTAATAACTAAAGTGAAACTAAGGCTAAAATCAACTCGCCTAGTCAAGCTCGTCCATAAAAATAGGTTTTTGAAGTTTGTCATTTCAATTTCTTACTAAGTAAATGGATCGTTTTTTAAGGTCCAACGCCTTAAAATGGTCACCTTAAGTAAAAAGAATCACTTGATAAGAAAGAAATACGTAGGTCTGATTTCCTCATCGCAAATTGAGGAATACGTAGGAGCAAAGGGAAACACCCTTGTCGACCACAAAAAGAGAAAAAAATATAAAAAGAGTAAAAAGGATATAAAGACATAAAAAGGGAACATAAAAATCAAGGTCATGTTTGCACATTCGATTAAAGGCTGCCGTCCCTTGGGACGGACGTGTGGGGTGCTAATACCTTCCCCGTGCGTAAATACAACTCCCGAACCTTTCACTTAAAAGTTCGTAGATCGCGTCTTTTCCGGTTTTTCCGACATTTTCCTCAAATAAACGTTGGTGGCGACTCCGCGCGTATTCCTTTCGTGGAACACGCATCCCGCGAGTCACGCGTCGCCCTCCCGCCGAAGGGTAGGTTGCGACAGCAATGAATTCGCGGGGCTCCAGACTCGTTGGTGGAGGACACATGAACAGCGCTAGGCAATGAATTCATGGGTTTCCGAATAAGATTGAGAATGGAGAATTGGCGGACAACGCTAGGCAATGAATTCGCGGGGCTCCAGACTCGTTGGTGGATGACACATGAACAGCGCTAGGCAATGAATTCATGGCTCTCCGAATAAGATTGAGAATGGAGAATTGGCGAACAGCGCTTGGCAATAAATTCGCGGGGCTCCAGACTCGTTGGTGGAGGCCACATGAACAGCACTAGGCAATTAATTCACGGGTCTCCGAATAAGATTGGAGAATAGAGAATTGGCGAACAACGCTAGGCAACGAATTCGCGGGGCTCCAGACTCGATGGTGGAGGACACATGAATAGCGCTAGGCAATGAATTCATGGGTCTCCGAATAAGATTGGAGAATAGAGAATTGGCGAACAGCGCTAGGCAATGAATTCGCGGGGCTCCAGACTCGATGGTGGAGGACACATGAACAGCGCTTGGCAATGAATTCATGGGTCTCCGAATAAGATTGGAGAATAGATAATTGGCGAACAACGCTAGGCAATGAATTCGCGAGGCTCCAGACTCGATGGCGGAGGACACATGAACAGCGCTAGATAATGAATTCATGGGTCTCCGTATAAGACTGAGAATGGATAATTGGCGAACAACGCTAGGCAATGAATTCGCGGGGCTCCAGACTCGATGGTGGAGGACACAGGAACAGCGCTAGGCAATGAATTCATGGGTCTCCGAATAAAATTGAGAATGGAGAACGGGCGAACAGCGCTAGGCAATGAATTCGCGGGGCTCTAGACTCGTTGGTGGAGGACACATGAAGAGCGCTAGGCAATGAATTCCTGGGTCTCCGAATAAAATTGAGAATGGAGAATTGGCGAACAGCGCTAGGCAATGAATTCGCGGTGCTCCATACTCGATGGTGGAGGACACATGAACAGCGCTAGGCAATGAATTCATGGGTCTCCAAATAAAATTGAGAATGGAAAAATTGCGAACAGCGCTAGGCAATGAATTCGCGGGGCTCCAGACTCGTTGGTGGAGGACACATGAACAGCGCTAGGCAATGAATTCATGTGTCTCCGAATAAAATTGAGAATGGAGAATTGGTGAACAGCGCTAGGCAATGAATTCGCGGGGCTCCAGACTCGTTGGTGGAGACAAATGTACAGCGCTAGGCAATGAATTCATGGGTCTCCGAATAAGATTGGAGAATAGAGAATTTGCGAACAACGCTAGGCAATGAATTCGCGGGGCTCCAGACTCGATGGTGGAGGACACATGAACAGCGCTGAGCAATGAATTCATGGGTCTCCGAATAAGATTGGAGAATAGAGAATTGGCGAACAACGCTAGGCAATGAATTCGCGGGGCTCCAGACTCGATGGCGGAGGACACATGAATAGCGCTCGGCAATGAATTCATGGGTCTCCGAATAAAATTGAGAATGGAGAATTGGCGAACATCGCTAAGCAATGAATTCGCGGGGCTCCGGACTCGATGGTGGAGGACACATGAACAGCGCTAGGCAATGAATTCATGGGTCTCCGAATAAAATTGAGAATGGAGAATTGGTGAATAGCGCTAGGCAATGAATTCGCGGGGATCCAGACTCGCTGGTGGAGGACACATGAACAGCGCTAGGCAATGAATTCATGGCTCTCCGAATAAGATTGAGAATGCAGAATTGGCGAATAGCGCTAGGCAATGAATTCGCGGGGCTCCAGACTCGTTGGTTGAGGACAAATGAACAGCGCTAGGCAATGAATTCATGGGTCTCCGAATAAGATTGGAGAATAGAGAATTGGCGAACAGCGCCAGGCAATGAATTCGCGGGGCTCCAGACTCGATGGTGGAGGACACATCAACAGCGCTAGGCAATGAATTCATGGGTCTCAGTATAAAATTGAGAATGTAGAATTGGCGAACAGCGTTAGGCAATGAATTCATGGGGCTCCAGACTCGATGGTGGAGGACACATGAACAGCGCTAGGCAATGAATTCATGGGTCTCTGAATAAGATTGGAGAATAGAGAATTGGCAAACAGCGTTAGGCAATGAATTCGCAGGGCTCCAGACTCGATGGTGGAGGACACATGAACAGCGCTAGGCAATGAATTCATGGGTCTCCGAATAAAATTGAGAATGGAGAATTGGCGAACAGCGCTAGGCAATGAATTCGCGGGGCTCCAGACTCGATGGTGGAGGACACATGAACAGTGCTAGGCAATGAATTCTTGGGTCTCCGAATAAAATTGAAAATAGAGAATTGGCGAACAGCGCTAGGCAATGAATTCGCGGGGCTCCAGACTCATTGGTGGAGGACACATGAACTGTGCTAGGCAATGAATTCATGGGTTTCCGAAAAAAGCCTGTAGGACCGAATGGTCCACCGGGTTTTTTCCACCAAAAAAAAGGAAAACATGCTTTTTGCAAAGAAAAATAAATCATTCGTGAGAGCACCATATCTTAGAGATGCAATATACTTGTGCCAAGGGTAATCTTCCTTGTAACCGAAAATGAAGGGCAGGAAGTCAACATTTAGCTTTTAAATGAACATGCAGGGGAAACATCGGGCTAAGCTGAAAATAAATCACTCATAGTGTATAAAACTCACACAGGCAAGTGTTTCACCCTATACCCAAACCATAACTGCGCCATGACTTTATTTTGCACACGATTTCCTATCGAATCAAAAATCATACGTACTATCACGAATCAATAGGATTTTCTCGAGGGTAGTGTTTTTGGAGAGGAGGTTGGGTGTTTCGGTCTTTTCCTCTTTGTTCATGTGGGGTGGGATATCGCAAGTCGAGAACGACCTTGAATGGAAATCTGAAAGGAAGAAACACCAAAAATGGGTTTTCCTTTGCCGGCAGTCACTTACCTTGCCGAAAATTTATCTGGTCTGAAGATCTTCCCTTCTCTTTCTTTCATTGATCGAGAATTGCTTCTTTTCCATTTTTACTTCCGTTCGATCTTTGATCGGGAATCCTTCCTTTTCTTTCTTTTTTATTGTTCTTTTCTTTATTTTCATCTTTTTCTTTTTCTTTTTCTTTCTTTCCATTTCTTCCTTTTCTTTTTCACTTCTCCTTCTCCATCCCTTTCTTTGGGAAATTGGGTTTTAGCATTCTATTCGCTCTCCCTTGAGGAGATTCCGCTGTCCTTTGCTTCGGGGGAAAGGATGAGGATTCTTTTTTATAGGCCAAGGTTCAAAAAGGTCTAAGGTTGTGTTTCAATGGGGTCTTTTATCGTGGGAACCCAATCTTGATATCTGGGGCAAAACAAATTTGGGTGTCAAGGTGTCGATTTCGTGCCGAACTTCCATATTATTCCATAAGGCACGCGTGACAATGATGATTTGAAAACAATGTGCAAAATTAGTCATGGCTACAGCCAGGTGGGCACTCAAGCATCCCGTTTATGGCATTGTGATACTACGGTTGGGAATTTACACAAGCAGACCCAATGTTTCCAAATTATGTTCTCCCATCAATTCAATGAATTCATCCATTCTTATCTCGGTTATTCTGGAAAATAAACTCTTAGCGTCAGTCCCTTGTTTCCAGAAGATATGTTTGCTCTTTACGAATGATTTATGCTTCTTAACTATAACACGTCGACCTTCGCGGTCTTTCTTTCTTTTTCCTTTTTGTTTCCTTTTTTATATTCACAAAATTATACACCTATGGTCTCCTAAGAATAAAAATTTTCCTTTGTATATCTACATTCTTATACATGACAAACTTTTCTGTATATGCATTGGAACTCTCTCTCTTTACGTCACACTGTCAAACCCTATTTACATTCAAAGATCTTTTTCATTTTTTTTTCTCCAACGCACACCTATGGTTCATACAAAAGTTTTTTTATATACACTCGTTGTTCACACACACAAGAATCTCTCTACACGTATTTTTTATAAAAAAACCCTTCTATGCACATTTTCCTTTTTCTTTATATATGCAGACATTTTATTCACAACACTTCTTTCTTTTTCAATTCTTGGTGTTATCATGACTTTTGTTCGTTTTATTTTTAGGACGACGTTCCTAAAGGAAAACTCTACAAGATTTCGGAACAAACATTATCAACAAATAACGAAGTAAGCACTAACGTAATAGTCCAAACAAAATATATGCACAAAACAAATGACAACCGTAACAACAAAAAACAAACATTAGTGCCTCAGTCATAGAAACAAGATAAATGATGGAACATACGAATTTGGGGATCCCACAGTCATGTGGCTTCGCATGCCACCGGACTCTTGGGTCACGGTAACAAAAGGTGGGGTGGTCGACAAAAGCAGGGCTTTTGCTCCTACGTATCCTCAATTTGTGATGAGGAACTCAGACCTACGTAGTTCTTGCTAACTGTGAGACTAAAAATAGTCTCGGTGTTTTCTTCACCAAAATGCGAACATGCTTTAGTAAAGAGACAAAACTTCCAACTGATCAGAGCAACATATGCTTTTTGGATGAAAAACAATGTGTCTATCGGGGAAGGAGAGTATGCTGATGAAATTTTCTCATAACCATAAATGAGATTTTGGATGTTAGCATTTCATTTCTAAACGACCATTTAGAGGAAACACTGGGTCCAACAAAGATAGGAGAGAATTACTCAAAGTGTATCAATCTCACACAGGTAAGTGTTTTATCCTAACTCCGAACCATAGATATGTCATGACTTGATTTTGCAAATCATTTCCTATCAAATCAAAGATTGCATGCGTGATCATGGATCAATAGGACTTTTTTCGGGAATGGTTTTTAGGTGGGGAACTTGGCTTTGAGTGTTTTTGCCTTTTCCTTTTCTGTTTTTGTTTAGTGCAGGGCGAGAAAGTCGCTTGCGCACAGGATTTTGGTTGGCAATCAAAGGGAGAGGACCACTTTAGATCGTGGTTTCCTTTTTTTCTTATTTATTTGGTGACAATTCTGTATTGTTCAGATATTGTCTGGTCCAAAGACCTTTCTGCATATTTCTTTTGTTTTCTTCCGATCCTTGATCGAGAATTTTTCTTTCTCTTTTTTTTTTGCTTTCTCCCACTCTTTCATTGGGAATTTTCTTTCTTGTGTCTTCTCCCTTTCTTGGATTGGGAATTTTCTTTTCTTTTTGTGTCTTCTCCCTTTCTTGGATTGGGAATTTTCCTTCTCTTTGTGTTTTCTTCCAAGGGCAAGGATTGACATTCTCACCCTGGGTCAAGGTTTATGGTAAGTTGGGATTTTGGCTCAAGGCTTGTAGAACGGCTAGTCATGATATATGTCAGGGTTTGGCCAGCGGTTCGGGGATAAAGGGGATGTCCTACATTATTTCCATGATACACATGCAACAATGATGATTAGGAAATTTTATGCAAAGCTGGTCATGCATGCACCTATGTGGACACTCAAGCATCAAGTTTTTTATGGTCATGTGACACTAGGGCTAAGGATTCATTTTCCCTATTTAAGTCAACCCAGTGTTTCCAAAATACATTCTTTTATCAACTTGTGCATTCATTCGAGTCCATTTTGGGCGTCCGGGAAAATTTTCACAGCATTCACCCTTCAGGTGTATACACATTCTTTCAAAAACTAGTTATGATCAGCGAATTTTTTTCAAAGAAAAGTTGGAAGTCATCTCTTTTCAAAAGCATGTTGTTTTTTAGCTAGACAACCTTTATTATTTTTTTTTTCTTCTTATTCTTTTCTTGCTTGCTCTCTTTTTGCTCTCTTTTTTTCATGAGGTATTTTGCTACCTAAACATATGTATATTTTTGTGAGGTAGTTTGCTATATACGTGCATATCCAAGGTATCTTGCTACCTAAACATACATATATACATTTTGTGAAGTATTTTTGGTACATACATGCATATTCAAGGTATCTTTCTACCTAAACATACATATATATATTTTGTGAAGTATTTTTTGCTACATACATGCATATCCAAAGTATCTTTCTACCTAAACATACACACACACACACACACACACACACACATATATATATATATATATATATGTGAGGTATGACTACCTTCCGAGCTTGTGCTTGTTTTATTTAAATTCCTAGGATCATGAGCAACTAGGTGTGTCCTGCTATGACTTGAGAAACAAAAGTGATCAAATAACAAGCAGAGATTTAAAAGATACTAGGTTGCCTCCTAGTAGCGCTTCTTTAACGTCTTGAGCTGGACGCGTGATGGCTTGTCGGTCATTGACCTAGTACTTTGCTTACCTTTGGCTTTGGACTTGGTCGCCTATTGGTCGGCCATGGGTCCTAAGCAACGCTCTAACCTTTTTGTGGATGAGCTGAGGTGAACTCTAGAGGTGATGGCGGTGCGTCTGTTGCCCGCTGTCGGCCATCCCCAGGCTGCTGTGGTGTTTCGCCCTGCGCCTGCCTGGGGACGCAGTACTTCTTGATGAAGGCTCGATTAGTAGGGGGCCTGATGACCTTGCTGGGGGCGACAGACACTCTGTAGAACTCACAGAGACTCGTAATTAGAGCTTGGCAACTCCAAGACCCTGTTGGACTTCTTCGGGTCCACTGGATGTCTTGCGGACGCGATCCCTATGTCACGATGGCATGACCTCGCTGGGGGAACAGGCACCCTGTAGGACTGACAGAGGCCCGTAACCAGAGGTGGAAACCCCAGGGCCCTGTTGGACTTCTTCGGGTCCACTGGGTGTCTGGTGGGCGCGATCCCTGCAAACAATAGATGACATCGGAAATCAATTGAGTCACGTGCATACTTACCTATGTCACGATGGCATGACCTCGCTGGGGGGACGGGCACCCTGTAGGACTGACAGAGGCCCATAACCAAAGCTGGAAACCCCAGGGCCCTGTTGGACTTCTTCGGGTCCACTGGGTGTCTTGTGGGCGCAATCCCTGCAAACAATAGATGACATCATAAATCAATTGAGCCATGTGCATACTTACCTATGTCATGACGGCACAGACCAACTGATACATCTGCAGGGGGAGATTGGCATTGTGGTTGCTGGGCAGAATGTTGCTAAATAGCAACGTCATCCATATCCATGTAAGAGTGGTCATGTTGGTGCGCATGATCCGCACTCGTCTTTTTGCAGCGGCATGGGTGAAATCTTGCCCCGGTATGCATACTAGATGTGTGATAGCCTCCCTCTCTGGATGTGCTCGCATAGTTGGTCGCCCTCCAATATCAGGGGGTGGCCCAGGAACTGATAAAAGGAAACTACTAGCCCCTTAACCGGGAGCGCAAGTCTCGGTTAAGCATCTAAGGGCAAAGGACCTTATATTCTCTTAAGGTGTGGATATGGAGCACACTGAAAATGAGGACGCGTAGCCCTCTAAAGGCGAGGGCGTGCAGCCCTCTGCAGGCAAGGATGTGCAGTCCTCTGATGGCGAGGACATATAGTCCTCTAAAGGTGATAGGTACTAGTACCCAAGAGTCCACCTTTATGAAAAAGCAAGAGATCGACTCATCGAGAGGGCCGGTCATCCAAAAAGATTGGACACGAGATGTAGGAAATCTATGCAGTTAACATGATTTTTAGGGTTGCAGACGCATGCAACCTTTGTCGTGAAATTTGGTAATGCTGACCACATATAAAACAATGCAATGCAATGGAAAGTTGTACAATGTTCATGACATTCTTTCCCTATTTTGTGATTTTGATTTTGATTTAATTTTTTTGGAAAACACAGATTGACTGTCCTTTTGAAAAAGGTGATAATTCATGCAATCTTATCCTATCTTTTGCAAATCTTTCCGGGAACTCCCTCAGAGTGTATATTCTGTTTGATTTAGTCACTTGACCATTTTGGAGTGACGACAATGGAGTCGTTTGACGTTTAATCCATCTATTGAAATTCCAGGGTTTTGTCTCCCTTTTTTCTTGTTTAAAAAACATCGATGGGTGAGAACTTTTGATCTGCCCCTATGTTCACTTGAGGCTCATGCACGATGCCCCTCATTGCCCCAGTGTAAGGCTTTGAGGTACCAATTGTTATCTTTCGTCATGACCTTGTAGCTGGAACCTATTGGGTGAAAACTTCTAATCTGCCCCTAGGTTCGCTTGAGGTTTTTGCATGGTGCCTTTCGTTGCCCCAGTGTAGGGCTTAGAGGTACCAATTGTTGTCTTGTTTTCACAATCTCGTAGTGAGGAAGAATGAAAGAAGCAGTTCATTCTTGCAAAAAGAATTTTCCAAGGACGAGAAATAGTTGAAGGATTTTTCAGTTGATGGATTAAGTCAAATGACTCCTATGTAGAAGCAAGATGTTTTGATGTCTTGATGATGCTAAAGGATCAAGTGCTTCTAAGTTTTATTCAAGACAAGAATCCAAGAAAATCAAGATATATGATCAAGTTGATCTCTAGAATCTTTAGGAAGAAGTTTCCAAATTGAAAAAAAAAAGGTTTGACCAAAGAATTTCAAATTGAGATTTTCTCTCTGGTAATCGATTACCAGCAGCTGAAAATGTTTATCACAGTCACTAGAAATTCAAAATTTATAATGTGTAATTGATTACGTATGGATGGTAATTGATTACCAACAGTTTATTGAACGTTTTAATTCAGATTTTAAAGCCTGTAATCGATTACACAAGTCTTGTAATTGATTACCAGAGGGGATTTTCAGAAAACAATTGCCAAGAGTCACACCTATTCAAATGTTTTATGAATGACCATCAAAGGTGACTTGGAAACACGAACTTAAAGGGAGTTTTCATTGCCCAAAAATTTTTATCCTTTCAAAGATTAAGAGTTTTTTCTGAACTGAACTGTCTTATCCTCTCAAAAAGATTCCTTGGTCAAGCACTTGCATATTCAATAAGGAATTTTGATTGATCTTCATTGCACAATCTATCTTTTTTTAAGGGAGATTTCTTCTTCTCTTCTTCTTATTTCTGAAAAGGGATTAAGAGACCGTGGGTCTCTTGTTGTAGAGGATTCCTAAACACAAGGGAAGGGTTGTCCCTGTGTGGTTCAGACTTTGTAAAAAGAGTTTTACAAAGAGAATGGAAAATCTCAAGTGGGTTGCTTGAGGACTGGACGTAGGCACAGGAAGTGGCCGAACCAGTATAAATCAAGTTTGCATTCCTCTCTTCCCTTAAACTTCTTTTATTTATTGCTATTTATCTTTTGCTTTAAAGAAGTTTATTTTGAATTGTCTTTTGAGTAATTCATGTTTAAGGGTGCATTGTTAATCCAAAAAGAGAGAGTGAAAGTTTAATCGGGGAATAGTCTTCGTATCTTAATTCAACCCCCCCTTTTTCTTAAGGTGACTGAGGCCATTTTTCCAACATCCTATTCTTGAGAACTCACTTCTCTCTAAAAAGACAAACTTTCTGGAATGATAAAATGAGGTCACATGAACGTCTTGAAAACACAGTCAATCAAATGCTTTTTTCTTTTGAACACTTTTTTTTTTTTTTTTTGAAACTTATTTGTTTTGAACTATACTCGTTGTTTTACGGCACCCCAACCAACGTGCATGACAAGTAATCTCTGATTGACCGGTCTTGGAAGTCCAAACTCAGGAACACAGGTTGCTTGAGCAAACAGACCAATGGCTTGCACCCACATTCCGGTGAAAGTTGAATAAGCAAAGATGCTTTTGTGAGAGGATGAGGGACAAAGATATCAACTTTATCCATTTCATTTAACATTGTAACTATGGTTTACAATAATGGTACAAACTTGAAAATCCTGATGAGTCATTAGAGACATCTAACAACAACTTTCAAAATTTCCCCATGTGTGGCATCTCTTGTCAATGTCAGGATTTACACGTGATACTCCTCAAATTTCAGCCAGCCCGCATCAATTAGACCTTGCACCTTACGCTTCAGAGCCCTACAATGCTCAATGGAACGCCCCGAGGATTCTCCGTGACAAGCACACGTTGCGTTCGAGTCGTATTCTCGGAGAAATGGAGGTTGATGAACCTTGGCTAGGGTTATGGCTACCATTGAATTATCGAGTAGATATGGGAGCAAACCCTAAGGTTTTTTGCTGCAAAATTCCCTTTTGGTTGGTGCTTCGGTTCGTGCTAAAAGTGGGGTTTAGCATTGGTTGTGTGGTAGGTGGGTTTTGTGGTTTGATTTAGGGATGGCCTTTGTGCATAATTGGGTGGTGGGTAAGGAGATGGGTTGTTATTGGCTGAGTAATGACATTGTTGGGTTGGTGGGAAACTTGGTCATATAGGAATGGCAGTCACAGCATGGGCTTCTCCCTCATTCTCACCCTCTTCGTTTGCCCTAGTTGTTTTGGCATTTATCAAAGCATGATGATCAGATTTTCCTCTTTTTAGTCCCACTTTGATCCTTTCATTGGTGAAGACCATATCATCAAAGCTTGAAGATGTGTAGCCCACCATCTTTCCATAGTAGAATACTGGTAATGTGTCTACTATCATTGTCATCATTTTTTTCGTCATTTAGGTGCCACTTGAGCTGCCAGGTTCTCCACCTTTGGGCGTATTCTTTGAAAGATCCGTGCCCCCTTTTTGCACATGTTTTGTAGTTGCATCCTATCCGAAGCCATTATACCGATGCTGCCTAACAAAGGCAACCATTAGGTCCTCCCAGGAATGGACTCGGGAAGGTTCCAAGTTAGTGTACCAGGTAACAACTACCCCAGTAAGACTTTCTTGGAAGGAATGTATCAACAATTCCTCATCTTTTGCGTATGCCCCCATCTTCCGACAATACATCTTTAGATGGTTCTTGGGGAAAGTAGTCCCCTTGTACTTGTCAAAGTCCAGCACCTTAAACTTGGGAGGGGTGATGATATTGGGTACTAGGAACAACTCTTCTAGGTTAGCAAAGGCATAATCTTCACCTTCTTCAATGGCCCTGAGCCTTTCCTCTAGATGATCCAACTTTCCCATTTCTGCCATAGCATGAGGGTTTTTATTTGTTGTGGAATGCAAGAGGTGTAGTTGTGGGTGATACTGAGGGCCTTCCAAAGGGTTTTGTAGGGGTATACCACCAATTGCTTGCCCTTCCGTGGCATATCCGAGGCAAGGCTCGAAGTCGGCTAAATTGTGGTGGGGAATTTCATGTGTCTCCTTCCACGGTTTAAGAGGCATGTGCATGATCAGTTTGGGGTTGTTGGCTCTCAATGGGTATAGGAATGGAGTTATTGACATTCTTATTGGGAGTGTACGCCACATTGGGTGGTGTATAGTTGGGAGGCAAGCCAAGTGGCAGGAAGGCATGCTCGTTTTGAATTTGCACATCATGGGGTCGTCCGTACTTCCTAAATCTTTGCCTACCATATATGAGGTTGGATGATTCATTGGTTGAGATCAGATGGGGGCATCGGGTTCACCTTAGCAACAGTATTGGTAGCGACAACTGCAACCGCACTGGCTTCCATTATCTTCTTCATGATCATCTTGACCTCCATCATCGTGGCCATTTGCTCTTTCATGGCCTCCATGTCGGCCTTCATCTTCTCTTGTACCTCCTCTACTTCACCCATTACTCTAGCTCTAGCACAGGTTCGGTGAGGGCACCGTAAAGCATGTTTTTTTTTTGTTTTTTATAACAATGATTAAGTTCTTTTTTTTTTCAAGGAAAGAATGTAATGAGCAATGCAACCAATGAAAAGTATGGATGTACGCGAATGATGCATAGTTGAAGTATTGCGAATTTTTACGCAGGACATGGGGTTGAATCAATTTAGATTTTCAACATGGTCCATGACATCTTTGTCAAGGTGAAGCTGGTAGTAACAAGGATGTCAACAATCCTAAACGTGTTTGGCAGTAGACGAAGCAATGATGTAACACGATCCATCTTTTGCCCCAATTTTTGCAAGATGGTTACTTCCATGCTTCAACTTGACTCATGAACCTTTTCGTAAAAGCACGAGCTTGGTTCAACCCCATAACCCAGGGAATGGCAATTTTGATCGCCAATACTTCAACAACATTTCATAGGGATGAAAGACTCGAGAATACGCATGCTACGCATGGAAAATGTAATTATGAGATTGAGATGCTCGAAGAGACATCCTTTCTTAATTAACCACGCATTAGGTACCATGCTCAATCATTTTGTTTTGTTGTTTTTGTTTTTTTTTTTTTAATTTTAGAAATGGGTTTATGATCCCAACATGGTTGACTCATGGTACCTAACACATGCAACTAAGAATGCATCATGAATTTTCATGCTTCCCTTTTTTTGTTTTTGTTTTGTAGAGGAAAATACAAGGATCATGTATGAGCAAACATGTAGAACAAAAAGTATGTTGAACGCATATGCATGATGATGCAATGACTCATGCAAAATGGGAATGTGATAACGGACAAATGTAGGAACGATATGTTCATTATGATGCTGAAGAGATGTTTATGTGGTGCATGATATGAATGCATTTACGGACACGAGAGCCCAGAAAATCATCTCTCCTTACTGCGCATTTGGGGGCGCAGTGCCCCATGTGTGCAGTTAAGAAGACGATATGGATCTTTCGACTTCCCACGACAAAAGACGAGACCCACATACAACGCATGTGTGACGGCATGATGCAGATGCGCAAAAGCGCAATAGGGGAATGCACAGAGTACGGCAATATCCATAAATAATTATAAGCAAAGGCGTATATGACATTTAGGACTACATGCATGGCAGTGTTTAAAATGGCACGCAGCGTGTTTGCTCTGTGCCCCTATTTTAGGGTTCTATAGGATAGTATCTAGGGGTCTCTAATAACTACTCCCAACGATTCATAACTCACATGGCCGTTTTCTAGAGGTATGGAATACCAGCGACAACATATTATAAAGAGAGAAAGCTCTAGACGAGGTTTCACTATTATCAAGCAAGTCAGAGACCTACATGATGATAGATTCACCTCCACTCCTTAGATTCCCATGAACTCGGGTATAGGGCCCCCCTTTTTTACTCAAACCCGTGGGTGCTTAGAATGCAATGTAAAAATGTGAAATAGACAACAGTTATTACATTTTACACAATTCAAAAAATGCACACACAAAGTTTCACAATTCCACAATTCCTTAAAATAGGCCTAACTCTCTCTAAAAAAAACGTCCCCAGTGGAGTCGCCAACTGTCGCAACGTGCCCTTTTGGTGGGCGTGCGAGGCGCGGCTCACGGGTGCGCTTTCCAAAGGAGGAAAGATGCGCGGAGTCGCCACCAACGTTTATTTGTGGAAAACGTCGGAAAAACCGAAGGAAACCGGTCGAAATGAAAATTCTAAGTTCGGGAGTTGTATTTACGTTTGAGGAAGGTATTAGCATGTCTTACGTTTGTCTCAAAGGACAACAACCTATTTTTTAGAATTGTGAAATTGTGTTATCTTAACTTTCATTTTCTTTTTATTTTTTGAGGTCGACAAAAGCGGGGCTCTTGCGCCTACGTACCCTCCATCAAAGAGGAAATCAGACCTACGTAGTTCTTCCTTTAAGGGTGAATCAAGCGATTCTTTTTACTTGAAAGGTGATCATTTTAAGGCGTTGGACCTTAAGAACGATCCATTTACTTGGTAAGGAAAACTGAGATAATAAACTTTCAAATCCTTTTTTAGTGATTTTTTTAAGGACGAGCTTGACTTGGCGAATTGATTTTAGCCTTAATTTCGCTTTAGTTATTAGTCAATTCAATTAAGAATGAAAAATCCCAAAGAGAAAACGTCCGATTGATTTTCGCTTCATTTTACTAAAAGACATTTTTTTTATTATTATATTATTATTTTACCTCTTTTTTGATTTCCAACGTAGTTACGGCACGACCGAACGGTCGGAATTCATTTTAATAGAAATTAACGGATGATACAATTTAAATGATCGATGGAAATTTATTTTATTTTTTGATTAGGCGAGAAATGACTTAAATAAATGACTGAAGCACGTCAAAAGGGGGTACGGAAAGTAAATGAAAACAAGAATAAAAATACATGAAACAAAATGTGGACCACCACGGGTACATAGAATGAATTGAAAAGCTCGGTTTGGGGTACTTACCAGTTGAAGACCGAAGAAAACGATGGATGTCAAAGAACGGTTGAAAACCTTCGCGTAATTACTCACAGAAACGTTACGGAAGCGCCTCGGCTTGGATTTTCTTCACGGAAACAATTTTCCTCAGCAAATTTAAGAGAATACAAAGTGCCAAGAAGGCTGAACCCTTTCCCCCTTCATTCCTCCCCCTATTTATAGCAAAATAGGGGAGGAGCTTGCCACCCAGCTCGCCCAGGCGAGCAAGGTTGCTTCCTCCAGAAGCAACCGCCTTCTGGAGGAAGAAACTGGAAGGCCCAAGTGGGCCTGATTGCTATTTGTACCCCCATTTTTACTAAATGCACCCCCTTTACTTTTTTTGGTAATTCTTTTTCCGTAACGTTACGAAACTTTACGAATTTCGTAACGATATTTATTTCCCTTCCGCAAGGTTACGAATCCTTACGGATTATGTATTTACTCTTTTTTAGCTTTCGAAGAAGTTACGGAAACTCACGGATTGCGCAAAAACACCTCCTTTCGATTTCCGTCACATTACGGAATTTCACGGATCGCGTAAGCCTGCTTCCTTTTGATTTCCGGCACGTCTCGGGACTTCACATATTGTGCAACAAAGGGTGCCAAGTATCTCGAAGCGGCCAATCAAAGGTTGCATATCATCAAATAATAATCCCCAGACGAAATTAGGGTATGACACCATTGAAGGAGGCGAATATTATTCCTTTGCTAACCTAGAAGAGTTGTTCCTAGTACCCAATATCATCACCCCTCCCAAGTTCAAGGTGCTGGACTTTGACAAGTACAAGGGGACTACCTACCCCAAGAACCATCTAAAGATGTATTGTTGGAAGATGGGGGCATACGCAAAAGATGAGGAACTGCTGATACATTTCTTCCAAGAAAGTCTTACTGGGGTAGCTGTTACCTGGTACCCCAATTTTGGTGTCCTATGCTGACTTGCTCCCATATCTACTTGATAATTCAATGGTAGCCATAACCCCAACCAAGGTTCATTAACCTCCATTTCTCTGAGGATACGACTTGAATGCAACATGTGCATATCATGGAGGAGTTCTGGGACATTCCATTGAGCATTGTATAACCTTGAAGCGTAAGGTGCAAAGTCTAATTGATGCGGGCTGGCTGAAATTTGAGGAGAATTGCTTATGAATCCTAACATTGACAAGCGACACCACACATGGGGCAATTTTGAAAGCTGTTGTTAGATGTCTCTAATGACTCATCAGGATTTTCAAGTTAATGCCATTATTGTAAACCATAGTTACAATGCTAAATAAAATGGATAAATTTGATATCTTTGTCCCTCATCCTCTCATAATTACATCTTTGCTTCCACTGGAATGTGGGTGCAAGTCATTGGTTTCTTTGCTCAAGCGACCTGCGCTCTTGCTTCCAAGACCGTTCAATCAGAAATTACTCGTGCTACACATTCGGTGAGGAAGCCGTAAACAACGAGTAAAGCAGAAAAGTTCAAAAAGAAAAGGAAAAAAGCATTTGATTGACTGTGTTTTCAAGTAAAATATAGAAGTTCATGTGACCTCATTTTATCATTCCGGAAAGTTTGTCTATTTTAGAGAGAAGCGAGTTATCAAGAATAGGAGTCATTTGACTTAATCCGTCAACTAAAAAAATCCTTCAACTATTTCTCGTCCTTGGAAAATTCTTTTTGCAAGAATCAACCGCTTCTTTCATTCTTCCTTGCTACAAGGTTGTGAAAACAAAACAACGATGGTTACCTCAGAGCCCTACACTGGGGCAATGAAAGGCACCATGCATAAACCTCAAGTGAACCTAGGGGTAGATTAGAAGTTCTCACCCAATAGGTTCCCTGCTACAAGGTCATGATGAAAGACAATGATTGGTACCTCAAAGCCTTACACTGGGGCAATGAGGGGCATCGTGCATGAGCCTCAAGTGAACATAGGGGCAGATCAAAAGTTCTCACCCGTCGATGTTTTTAAACGAAAAAAAGGGGGACAAATCCTGGAATTTCAATGGATTGATTAAACATCAAACAACTCCATTGTCGTCTCTTCAAAATGGTCAAGTGACTAAATCAAACAGAACATACACTCTGAGGGAGTTCCCAGAGAGATTTGCAAAAGATAGGATAAGGTAGCATGAATTATCACCTCTTTCAAAAGAACAGTCAATCTGTGTTTTCCAAAAAAATTAAATTAAAATCAAAATCAAAAAATAGGGAAAGAATGTCATGAACATTGTACAACTTTCCATTACATTGCATTGTTTCATATGAAGTCCGTATTTACCAAATTTCACAACAAATGTTGTATGCATCTGCATCCCTAAAAATCATGTTAACTGCATAGATTTCCTACATCTAATGTCCAATCCTTTGAATTTGGGATGACCGACCCTCTCAATGAGTCAATCTCATGCTTTCTAATAAGGGTGGACCCATGGGTACTAGAACCTATTGCCTTAAAAGGACTATACGTCCTCACCTTTAGAGGGCTACACGCCCTCACCATCAGACGACTACATGTTCTCGCCTTCAGAGGGCTACACGCCCTCACCTTCAGAGGACTACACTTCCTCGCCTTCAGAGGACTTCATGTCCTCACCTTCAGAGGACTACACACCATTGCCTTAAGAGGGCTACACGCCTTCACCTTTAGAGGACTACATGTCCTCACCTTTAGAGGACAACACGTCCTCGCCTTCAGAGGGCTACACGCCCACACCTTCAAAGGACTACACATCCTCGCCTTCAGAGGACAACACGTCCTCGCCTTCAGAGGGCTCCACGCCCTCACTTTCAGAGCACTACACGTCCTCGCCATCAGAGGGCTGCACGCCCTCGCCATCGAAGGATTACCCGTCCTCGCCATCGAAGGATTACCCGTCCTCGCCATCAGAGGACTACACGTCCTTGCCATCAGAGGGCTACACGCCCTCGCCATCAGAGGACTACATGTCCTCGCCTTCAGAGGGCTACATGCCCTAGCCTTCAGAGGACTACACGTCCTCGCCATCAGAGGACTACATGTCCTCACAATCAGAGGGCTGCACGCCCTCACCATCAGAGGACTACATGTCCTCACAATCAGAGGGCTGCACGCCCTCACCTTCAGAGGTCTATATGTCCTCGACTTCAGAGGACTACACGTCCTCGCCATTAAAGGGTTCCACATTCTCGCCTTCAGAGGACTTCACGTCCTCACCTTTAGAGGGCTACACTCCTTCGCCTTCGTAGGGCTACATGCCCTCACCTTCAGAGGACTACACGTCCTCGCATTCAGAGGACTACACGTCCTCGCCATCAGAGAACTACACGTCCTTAACATCAGAGGGCTGCATGCCCTCACCTTAAGAGGACTACACTTCCTCGCCTTCATAGGACTACACGTCATCGCCATCAGAGGACTACACATCCCCGCCATCAAAGGGTTGAATGCCCTCTCCATCAGAGGACTACACGTCCTCGTCGTTAGAGGGCTGCACGCCCTCGCCATCAGAGGACTACACGTTCTCGCCTTTAGAGGGCTGCATGCCCTTGCCTTCAGAGGACTACACATCCTCACCATCAGAAGGCTGCACACCCTCACCTTCAGAGGACTACACGTCCTTGACTTCAGAGGACTACACGTCCTCGCCATCAGAGGATTACACGTCCTCGCCATTAGAGGGCTGCACGCCCTCACCTTCAGAGGAATACACGCCCTCGCCTTCAGAGGACTACACGTCCTCGCCTTCAGAGGACTACACGTCCTCGCCTTCAGAGGACTACACGTCCTCGCCATCAGAGGGCTGCAGGCCCTCACCTTCAGAGGATTACACGTCCTCGCCTTAAGAGGTCTACACGTCCTCGCCTTTAGCGGGCTGCATGCCCTCGCCTTCAGAGGACTACACGTCCTCGCCATCAGAGGACTACGAGTCCACGCCTTCAGAGGACTTCACATCCTTACCTTTAGAGGGCTACACACCTTCGCCTTTGTAGGGCTACACACCTTCGCCTTTGTAGGGCTACACACCCTCACCTTCAGAGGACTACACAACCTCACCTTAAGAGGGCTACACGCCCTCGCCTTCAAAGGACTACATGTCCTTGCCTTCTGAGGGCTGCACGCCCTCGCCTTCAGAAGACTGCACGTCCTCGCCTTTAGAGGGCTACAGACCCTCACCTTCAGAGGACTACCCATCCTTACCTTCAGAGGACTACACGTCCTCGCCGTCAGAGGACTACACGTCCTCGCCGTCAGAGGACTACACGTCCTCGCCATCAGAGGACTACTCATCCTCGCCATCAGAGGGTTGCACGCCCTCGCCTTTAGAGGACTACATGTCCTCACTTTCAGAGGACTACACGTCCTCGCCATTAGAAGGCTACACGCCCTCACCTTCAGAGGGCTACATGCCCTCACCTTCAGAGGACTACACGTCCTCACCTTCAGAGGACTACACGTCCTAACCTTTAGAAGACTACACGTCCTCGCCTTCAGAGGGCCACACACCCTCGCCTTTAGAGGACCATACGTCCTCACCTTTAGAGGACTACACGTCCTCGCCTTCAGAGGGCTACACGCCCTCGCCTTTAAAGGACTACACGTCCTCGCCTTCAGAGGGCTACACGCCCTCTCCTTCAGAGGACTAAAAGAACGATCGACTAACCGCCTGAATTCTTTTGTGTCTCCCTTCTCCCTTTTCAAAGAATTCAAAATGACACAGTATGAGAATTCTTTTGATTCTTCCCTTTCCCTTAAACAAAAGATTTCAAAGGACTAACCGCCTCAGATATCTTTTGTTTCCCCTTCACAAAGGCTCAAAGGACTAACTACCTGAGAACTTTGTCTTAACACATTGGAGGGTACATCCTTTGTGATACAAGTAGAGAGTACATCTACTTGGGTTGTTGTAACTGAGAACAAGAGAGGGTACATCTCTTGTGGATCAGTTCAAGTGGAGGGTACATCCACTTGGTTGTTCAAAGAGAACAAGGGAGGGCACATCCCTTGTGGATGTTTGCTTGTAAAGGTTTTTACAAGGTTGAAAAGAAATCTCAAGGACCGTAGGTCGCTTAGGGACTTGATGTAGGCACAGGTTGTTGCCGAACCAGTATAAAACTCTTGTGTTTGTCTTCTTATTCCCTACACTTTTAATTTCCACTGTGCACTTTTAATTATCGCTTTTACTTTTGGTTAAGTTTCAATTATTGTTCTTTACTTTCTTAACTTTGTAGTAAAAACCTAATTAAATCTAGTAACATTAAGAAGGATAGATTTTAATTAGTCAAGGCACATCAACAATTAATTCAACCCCTCCTTCTTAATTATTCTAAGGCCACTTGATCCAACAAGTGGTATCAGAGAAGGTATCTTGTAGAAAGTTTAACCACTTCAAGATTCATGGCATCTTCAAATTCTTTGTTTCCTGAAGGAAATTCCATCCATAGGCCACCTATCTTCAATGGTAAGGGTTACCACTATTTGAAAACCCATATGCAAATTTTCATTAAAGCCATAGATTTAAACATTTGGGAAGCAATATAAATAGGACCTTACATACCCACTGTAGTAGATGTAAGTACTAGCACCACAACACAAAAACCTAGAGATAAGTGGACTGAAGAAGATAGAAGAAGAATCCAGTATGATCTTAAAGCCAAAAACATTATTACTTCAGCCCTAGGAATAGATGAGTATTTTAGAGGGTCAAATTGCACAAATGCCAAGGAGATGTGGGATACTCTCCAACTTACACATGAAGGCACCACTGATGTGAAAAGATCTATAGTCAATACCCTTACACATGAATATGAATTGTTTAGGATGAACCCTAATGAAAACATCCATAGCATGCAGAAAAGATTCACACATATAGTCAACCATCTTGCCTCTTTAGGAAAAATCTTCCCTAATGAAGATCTAATTAATAAAGTTTTAAGATGCTTAAGTAGGGAATGGTAGCCCAAGGTAACTGCTATTTCTGAAAGTAAAGATCTTTCCTCTATGTCTCTTGCTACTTTGTTTGCAAAATTGCAGGAACATGAAATGGAACTCCAACGTCTTAATCAAAATGAAGAAATCGACAAAAAGAAAAGAAGTATAGCACTTAAAGCCTCTTCATCAATGTAAGAAGGAAATGAAGAAGAAGAATCAGAAGATGAAGAAGACTTCTTACTCTTTGTGAAGAAGTTTCAAAAATTTGTCAAGAAAAGAAGAATTGAGAAGCGTCAGAACTTCAACAATGGAAGAAGATCTCAAGAAGACTCTCAAATTCTTAGATGTTACAAATGCAACCAACTTGGTCACATCAAAGCATATTGTCCTTCAAATGAGGAATGGCCTGAGAAAAGTGATAAGAAAAGGTATGAAGAAAGAAGGACCAAGAAGGCCTACATTGCATGGGATGACAATGACTCATCTGACGGTTCAGAGAAGAAGATCAACCTTCTAACCAAGGACTATGAGAGTGATGAGAACATCTCTCAAGAAGATTAAGCAAAAAGTAAAAGTATGATTTCCATCTTTGAAGAACTAGATACTTTAATCATGAAAAAGGTAACATCAAAACCATTCTCTTTTAAAATTTTATTTTGATTGAAATTTTCCTTTCAATTAATTTGATTATGATGACTAACAAAATTTTATTTGTTTGTCTTGATTGATTGAAATTATGAGTATGCGTTTATATGTTTTTGATTGAGTTAATATTCTTTCTCAAAGCATGAAGTTTCCTGTTAAATATTTGATAATGTCTATGATCATTATTCTTTAACACTTGTGTTGATTATTTTGATATAATCGAATATATATATATATATATATATATATATATATATATATATATATATATATATTATAATTATGCATGATTTTGAATGTAATATGTGAATTACTTGATTAAGGTTCTTTCATAAAGTGTTTTTTTAAAAAATTTAATGTTAAATATATTTGTTTTAAAAAGGTATTTTGTTTTTCATTCAAATCCCTTTTTCCTTAAAAGTTATTCATCATTTAGTTTTGGCTGAAATGCTCTCTGGTAATCGATTGCAACAATAGTGTAATCGATTACAGGCAATTAAGAAGGGTGTAATCGATTACCAAATGTTGTAATCGATTACAACGCGTCCCTGCTCCTATATATTCAGATTTCAAAATCTGAAAACTGCAACTCCTCATTTTCTCGCGAAACCCTTGTTCCCAATTCTTCTTTCTGCCATATCTCACTCATTTCTTGTCCAAATCACTCCCCACAAAGCCCAAACTTCATCTTTCTTCATTCTCTTTCACTTGAACCGATTGAAATTTCAAATAACTCCCTCAAATGGTGGAACCATCAAAGAAGCAAAAGGGTTCTTCGAGTCGAACCCAACGACATTCCGAGACTCAAGAAACGCAGATTCCCTCCTCCATTTCCTCTTCCTCATTGTTCTCATCAGAAGAACAACGAATACAGTACACAAATCTTTTCTCTTCTCGTTCCATTATTGATCCAAAATTCATTGACATGGATTTCTTTTCCAATGAGAGTTATGAATGCATTCAGGCATTTGAGAACTCCAATCTCATTCCTTTCATGTCTTTAAAATTGCTTGTTTATTCTGAATTAGTTAAAGTCTTCTATTCTAACCTTAAAATTCAAGAAGGCACTTTGATTTCTGAAGTTTATGGGATAAAAATGGTCATTGACCAATCCCTATTCTATGACTTGACCCAATTATCTAGTGAAGGTGTACCATTTGAAGGTACATTGAATGATGATTGGAAATTTGATTTCTCTGTGCATGATGCTCGCCGGTTGGTTTGCACTAACCAAGCAAATATGACTGGAAGGCTTCTTGCCGGTTCATTGGCTTTTGAAAGCCGCATCCTTCATTATCTCATTGTGTGTATTTTTCTTCCAAGATCTTCAAACCTCGCACAGGTTTTTGAGGAAGATCTTATTGTCATGTGGGCTTTTCATACAGGGCGACAAATTGATTAGGCACACTTAATCCGATATCGCATGCATAAGGCATTGCGATTAAATGCTCCATTGCCATATCCACACCAAGTCACTCTCTTCCTTTAACACTTTAACATCCCTCTTGATTCTGAACCCTATGTTCCAATCAAGAAATCCTTCTTAATCGGTGCCACTGTGATTGCATCTTTTGGTTACCGTAAAGAGCATGATGGCTCTTGGGTAAAAAAGGGTGCTCAACCCATTGATGAAGAAGGAAACTTACCAATTGGAGAAAATTCCTCTCTTCTTCAAAGGATTTTGGACAGGTTCAATGGTCTTCAAACCTATGTTGGTGAAAGGTTTGATTCTTTGGAATTACAAGTGGACGTGCGATTCGATGAGATGGACTCAAGGATCACCAAGGTTGAGGGAGATGTCACTTACATCTGCACATGCTTTTATCTACCACCACCACCACCATCGTCTTAGACTTTATTAATCTTTAGTATTATTAGTACTTTGATTTCTAGCCGTGTATTTGGCTATATTATTATGACATTTGAACATTTAGTATTTCTTTTAATATTTGCTTAGTATGACTAAACATTTATGAATTATGTTATATGACTATGTGGTTTATATTTTAGTTTGGTTTATTCATGTCTTGCTTCATGATTAGATTAGAATCTTTTATGATTGATTTATAATGGATGCTATGTGTATGATTTTTCTAAAATCATGTATGCTTTACGCACTTTGGCTTTTTGTTGATGCCAAAGGGGGAGAGAAAATAGGGATTAAATCAATAACTCATATAATTAAATAACTTAATTTCAAGTGAAGCTTAAACTCAAAAACAAAGGGGGAGAATATGGAGAATTAAGTGACTGATCGACTAGGAAAAAGAATGTGTATGTGTTTCCTGATTTCAGGATTGCCATCATAAAAAAGGGGGAGATTGTAGAAACAAGCTTCATGATGATGAATCAAGTTTATTCAAGTAGTTTTGATGATGACAAAGATGATGACAAAAAGCCCAAGAGAATGATTTCAAGATTGAGTCAACAAGTTCAAGATCAAGTTTAATTTCAAGTTTCATGAGAAGAAATCAAGAAGATTCAAGAATCAAGAGAAGTTTGATTTCAAGATTCTAGAGAAGATGAATTCAAGATTCAAGAGAAGAAATCAAGAAGACTTCACAAGGGAAGTATTGAAAAGATTTTTCAAAAAACAAACATAGCACAGTTTTGTTTTTCAAGAGTTTTTCTCATAATTTTCTAAGTTACCAGAGTTTTTACTCTGGTAATCGATTACCAGTTTCCTATAATCGATTACCAGTGGCAAAGTTTGATTTCAAAAGTTTTTAACTGAATTTGCAATGTTCCAATTGTTTTTTAAATGGTGTAATCGATTACAATATATTGGTAATCGATTACTAGTGTATCTGAACGTTGAAATTCAAATTCAATTGTGAAGAGTCACATCTTTTCATAAAATGCTTTGTGTAATTGATTACATGGTTCTGGTAATCGATTACCAGTGACAAGTTTTGAATAAAAAAGTCAAGAGATGTAACTCTTCCAATGGTTTTCAGGTTTTTCTCAAGGTTATAACTCTTCCAATGGTTTTCTTGACCAGACATGAAGAGTCTATAAAAGCAAGACCTTGACTTGCATTTTAATATCTTTTTAACAATTCTTTAGAACAACTTTTGAGAAACCTTTGCTACTTATTCTTCTTCTTCTTCCTTTGCCAAAAGCTTTCTAAGTTTCCTGGTTTCCAAACCTTGCTCTTTCACAGAAAACAAAAGTGTGCTATATCTTTTTATTATCTTCTCCCTTTGCCAAAAAGAATTCGCCAAGGACTAACCGCCAGAATTCTTTTTGTGTCTCTCTTCTCCCTTTTCCAAAAGAATGAAGGACTAACCGCCTGAATTCTTTTGTGTCTCCCTTCTCCCTTTTCAAAGAATTCAAAATGACACAGTCTGAGAATTTTTTTGATTCTTCCCTTTCCCATAAACAAAAGATTTCAAAGGACTAACCGCCTGAGATATCTTTTGTTTCCCCTTCACAAAGTTTCAAAGGACTAACCGCCTGAGAACTTTGTCTTAACAGATTGGAGGGTACATCCTTCGTGGTACAAGTAGAGGGTACATCTACTTGGGTTGTTGTAACTGAGAACAAGAGAGGGTACATCTCTTGTGGATCAGTTCAAGTGGAGGGTACATCTACTTGGTTGTTCAAAGAGAACAAGGGGGGGCACATCCCTTGTGGATCTTTGCTTGCAAAGGTTTTTACAAGGTTGAAAAGAAATCTCAAGGACCTCAGGTCGCTTGGGGACTGGATGTAGGCACGGGTTGTTGCCGAACCAGTATAAAACTCTTGTGTTTGTCTTCTTCTTCCCTACACTTTTAATTTCTGCTATGCACTTTTAATTATTGCTTTTACTTTTGGTTAAGTTTTAATTACTGTTCTTTACTTTCTTAACTTTGTAGTAATAGCCTAATTAAATCTGGTAACATTAAGAATGATAGATTTTAATTAGTCAAGGCACATTAAGAAGGTGAATACATACATAATATCACTTACAAATAATGTGTGATGTTGAAAATGTCATTGTGATAATGTGTGATGTGTATGTACATGGCGGGTGTAGTGACCGTGTTAGATATCCCTGGTGGGGTAAATGGAGTGGTTAAAGAGTTTTGAGCATTTCTGGAGGGGGATGACTTAGAATCTTTAATTATCCACGGTCAGTGCATTGATAGTGCCAATGTTTCATACTTCATATTGCATGGAAATAGTATAAACATTTTAGTAAGTACTTGTAGTTTCTCATGAGGGGGAATACTTGTACTTGGGGGCATGTCACTCAGTTTGGAACTCCCTTGAGACTCAGGTTGATCACCATGGAGGGGAGTTGCCTGTGAACGACAGGGTGACCTCGACACTTGCTGCCTAGTTTTCCTAAGTGAGAGTGTCGTGTGGACACGCTTAGGCTATTTCCTTGATGAATGGTACCACATTGCATTTGAGAGTTGAGGTAATGTGCATGCATCATACTGAGCATGATTGATTAGAATTATGGATGGATGATGACTACTTGTTGAGTGTATGTTGAAATAATGGATGTTTGTGTATGCTTATGGTATTTGTTAATGTTTTCTTACTAATTATGGTTATTTGACTTTTTTGTGTTAATTTCTTTTATAATAAACTCACCCTTACAATTTTTGTACTGTGTGGTTGGTACTTGTGATGATCGTGAACCTTTGTTCGTGAGAGCAGAAGGACAACAGTAGAATACGTGAAGTGAGATTCTTTTGTGGAGCCACCAAGCCGACGTGATGACATAGGGATTATTTTGGGAGAAAGTTGTGTTTTGTTAATCAACTCCTCCGTAGCTGGATCTATAATTCTTTTTTTTTAATTAAGGATGTAAGTCACAGATTTAATTATATGTATAAGCTAATTTACTTTTCATTATGTGAATGATGTGTGCTGAGTTACTATATCATATGTGTATTCATTTAAGTAATTGTGCGTTGTTTGGTGTATGTATATCGTGAAAAAAATTACTTTTATTTTTCATAAGCAAATTAATGGAGTTTTCATTTAAAAATTAAAATTTTCGCGGTTTAGAGTGGTGATATTGTAGCTACGAGGCGGGTCATTACATCTCCTACCTTCAAGCTCTTATCTATGGCTTCCCATGATGGTGAGCTTGTTCTTGACTCATCTTCTCCTTGAAGTGGCGTCTCCAATCACCTTTCCTCCTTCTCCATTCCGCTGCCATTGATCTTCAAGAAGCAATGGACTCCATTGATGAAGAAGATCCAAAAGGCCTACATGCTCTACATGGAGCTACATTATTTGACATCTAACACTAGTATTGATAGATATGCATCCAAGTATATAATTGACATTCAACCTATTTCAATACACATATGACAATCATATCTTAACTTCCTAATCGTGATTCTTGGATATTGAATGAGTTAGTAAAGTTTCTAATTTTATCGCAATAACGAGTAAAGCAAGCAAGATGTAACTAGAATGAACTCAAGGTTAATCACTACTATTAGCATGAACAAATGATGCCAACTAACCCGATGTTGTTCTTCATGCACCAAAATCTCAGACAAGATGTTTATGATTCATATAATGTCTCTAAATCAGTGTTATCAATGGTGGACGATGGAACATAGTGGAAAGCCAAAATTTTGTTGTATATCCTTCTTACGAATTTTAAAGTCCAATGCATTAGCGCAAAGAGATTATGAAATAAACAAAAAAAAACAAAGATTATGAATGATACCGATTATCGAAGGAAGTGATGAAATGAAAATGGGAAACGAAGGAGAAGGAGAGAAGCGACTATTGAGCAAGAAGAAAAAAATGACAACATTTCTAGTGGTTAGCTGGAATATTGTGGTGAGTGTTACTAGATATGAGAAGAAGAAAAAAAAATATTATTTGCATTTATTTTTAATATCTATATTTAAAGAGAGTTTTTTGGATATAAAAAAGAGTTTATCTAGGGAATATAAAGAGAGTTATACTACTACTATTAGATATGATGAGTATTTGATATTTTAATTATTTTTTATTATGTTTTATTATTTATTTTATATTTTCTTCAAAGAAAAAAAGTAAGATTCAAATAAATAAAAAAATTGGTCTGGTTGAATTTGCTTTATAAAATATATCATAGATTTTACTTGAATTTTAAACCAAACTGACAATGGTGAATTTCATTGGAGTAAAATAGATTTACATTGTAATCACAAATAACCATTTGAACGACTTTAAGATAATTATTTTAAAAGTTAAGAAACTTATCATAAATATTTTTTTTATCAAAATTGAAAATTTGTTATATATTTTCACAAACTATTCTTATATCCATAAAAGAAACTCAATCGTTCATCTAAATTAAAGAGAGGAAGCAAGAATCGTATATTAAACAATGGGGTCAAGAGAGTGTGCGGTCCAAAGGATTTGTTGAAATATGAAGATAGTGAAAAAGTCTATAAGCAAAAAACTTACACAAGTTGTTAGACGAGACATTCAACCTAAAGAATTTGACACTTCATAAATCCGGAAAAAGAAAAATTATCGTGGAAGTAACAAAAAAATCAATTAGTTGCATAAATCAACTAAGAGCATGGAAGAATTTGTTGTTCCCGTAGATACTTCAAACCTTGATTGGTTGGTAGTTTAGGAGAAAGAATTATGTTCAGATTTTTAGTGAAAGTAAAAAGAAAGACTATCGCAAAAGTCACAACAAAGAGGAGTCGCATTATCTAAGTAAGAGTATAACTGATTTTGTGATTCCTAGAGATGTTCCTTGTGCTGATTTAGTGATGGTATGTGACAATAATTTTTTTTTCAGATTTTTTTACGGGTCTTCTAGACCCTTATTCCAACTTTCTCACTGTATGTATTTTAGGTGGAAAAGAAAATAATTGTACAGTCCTTCAATAGGAAATAAATGAGAAAAAATTCACTCGGTTTTTTTTGCATGCATTTAGGCAGGAACGCGACCCTTGCCATGTGGCTCCCCAATCATCTTCTCCAGCATCTCTAGATTCGTGCCGCCCCACCCCGCGATAATAGAACGGCGTGCTTATCCTGCTGCGGTGCATCAACATAAAGGGATGTTGTTATTGTTGTTAATATGCAGAATTAGAATCGAAAAGTTAAAAAATTGTCATGAAATCCAAATACGGATACGAGAGAAAAGGTTGTGCTTAATTATCAATTTCATTTTTAAATGATTTAACGTGATCTCAAAATTGTTAAAAGGTTGAATTTTATCTGAAATTTAAAAATAAATCAATTTAATTTTAAAGTTTTTAAAAAGTTTAATTTGTTTTCTTAAATTTTTAAAATTGAATCAAGTTGATCCTCAAATTTTTTAGAATTTGAGAATTAAATTGAACCATTTAAAATAATTTGAATATCAAACTATTTTATTTTTAAAAACTTGAGGATGAAACTGAAATATTTAAAAATTTATAATCAAGTTTATTATTTTTAAGAACTTAATAATTAAATTAAATATTTTTAAAACTTGGGATCAAATTAAATGATTAAAAAATAATTAATGATCATAATTAAGTCAGACAGTTACTTTCCACCGAAAACTCAAACAATAGGTGGATTCCAAGTGAAAAAGCGTCCATTGTTCACACCAAAAGAAGGGGTAAATAATTTCAATTTATTTACTCTTTTCTTTTAAAAATCTAACTGATTATAATAAAATTTCATCTTGGATTTTTTTTTTTTCAATACGTTGGATTATGTTATGTCACTATGTGAGTCACTAGATATGAGAAGAAGAGAAAAACTAATCTGCATTTATTTTTAATGTCTATATTTAAAGAGTTTTTTTATATATAATTTTTTTATGGAATTTAAAGAGACTTATACTACTACTATTAGCTATGATGAGTATTTGATATTTTAATAATTTATTTCTGGATTCCAAAACGTTTTTAGTTTTAATTAATCTTATTTGTCTATTTTTTCATCTTTATTTTTAAGAGTTTAATTATTCATAGTATAAAACAACTATAATGTTGTAACCTTGTCATGCATGGGTAAATATTTTTGTAAAATAAATTTTAAATATAGTTTTCTCAAACTTTTTTAGTAAGAATTATTATTTATTCTAACTATTTACTTGTCAGTTATTGTTGTCTATTATTAGTGGTCGTTATATATATAGTAGACTTTTAAAAAATATAATGAGAGAAATAATAATTAATTATATTAAGTTGGTTAGTAATTTAGAGTGAGAGTTTCGGATGGAGAAGTATTTTGAGAAAATCCAAATTACATGGATATGAGAGAGAGAATGCGGTTCATTATCAATCTAGTTTTAAAATTATTTTCAATGGATTAATTTGATCTCAAAAATTTTAAAGATTGAATTTTATCTAAATTATTCAAAACGAATCAATTTGGCTCTCAAATTTTTAAAAAGTTTAATTTGATCCCAAAAATCTCTGGTGAAAGGAAAAAGAAAGACCATTACAAAAGTCATAACAAAGACGAGTCACATTATCTAACTAGGAGTATAACTGATTTTGTGATTCCTCTAGAGGTTCCCGACCTTAATTCAATGATGGACTTTGACAATAATTTTTTTTTAGATTTTTTTACCAATGTACCCGTCTTCTAGACCTTTAGTCCAACTTTCTTGGTGTATGTATTTTATGTTTCATATACAAGGAAAAGGAAATACTTGTACATTCATTCAACAAAAACTAAATGAGATAATATTCGTTTACTTTTTTTTTTCACGTATGTTATATTTAATGGGTTTTGACAAAAAGGGAATTGAGATTCATAGTGTTGCGCAACGTCAACAAGGTAGAGTTTGTTCTTTGGTTTCAGAGGCAAAAGGAACCTCTTGGAGGTCTTAGGTTTGTACAACACCAAGAAGGTGAATAATTTGTTCATAGATTCCAAAACATTCTTAATTTTTCTTAATCTTATTTGTTTCAGTCTATTTTTTAAAATTTTATAATATGACTTATTTATAACTTTTTCATTTTCAAATACTACTTCTAAATTTTAAATAGATTTTGAGTTAAATCTATATATACTGTATCATATGGAAGATATTTTCAGAGGGTCCATCTGAATATTCTTCAACTAATGTAACGACTTACCTCGTTGTTACACTATCACTAACTAAAACGCATAATTTCAATTTTTAAATGAAATCTCCATTAATTTGATTTTGAAAATGAGAGTAAATTTTTTGTGATATACAATCACCAAACAGCACACAAAACACTTAATATACACATATATATGTATATCTTAAACCATTATACACCATTCACATGACAGAAAATAATTTAGTTTTTACATGTATCTAAATCTGAGATTTACATGCCCAGATAAAAAAAATCACGGGACCATTATGGAGGACTTGATAAAAAAAAGCATAACTCTCTCCCAAAATAATCTCAACGTCATCATATTGGCTTGACGACTCCCACAAAAAGAATCTCCTTCCTCGTCATTTACTGTTGTTCATCTACTCCCACGAATGAAGGTTTATGATCATCACAAGTACCAATCACATGATACAAAATTGCAACGATAAGCTTACTATAAAAGAAACCAACAATTATCAAATTATCATAATTAGCAAGAGAAACAATAACAAGTACCACGATCATACTCAATTATCCATCAATTCAACATACACTTAACAACTATTGATCAACTTTTCCATAATTCCAATCAATTATATTCAGTATGATGCATGCTCCTGACCTCAACTCTCAAATGCAATGTGGTACCACTAGTTAGGAAATAGCTTTAGTGTGTCCACATGACACACACTCAGGAAAACTAGGCAGCAAGTGTCAAGGTCACCTTGTCTTGCACAGGTAACTCCCCTCTCATGGTGATTAGCCTGAGTCACAAGGGAGTTCCAAATCAAGTGACATGCCCCCAAATACAAATATTTTCCCTCATAAAAAACTACAAGTACTTACTGACAAAGCTTATACTATTTTCAAGCAATATGAAGTATGCCACATGGGCACCATCAATGCACTGATCGTGGATAATTAAAGATTCTAAGTTATCCCTTCACACTAGAGATGCTTAAAACTCATTAACCACTCACTACTATAAAATGACAATTCAACGACAGTCCTTAGTAGCAATCCACGATGGTTTTTTATCGTTGTCGTAGATAGTGTCATCGTATGTCAAATGACATTCAACTACGATTCTTGAACCATCTTAGTATCCTATTCTTCTAAGATGGTTCTATCCTTCAAATTGTCTTAGATTTACTCCCATGCGAAGATAGTAATGTCGTCGAAACCATCTTAGAATGGGCATTATTCTAAGACGGTTATGATGTCACAACCATATTCGAATTTGAGAGATTCTAAGACAGTTTGAGTGATGCAACTATCTTAGAATTTGGCTTATTCTACGATAATTTTGCCTTTAAAACCGTCTTAAAACTAGGCTCTTCTAAGATGGTTTTGACTATATAACCGTCTTAAAAGATCACCTCTTCAAAGATGGTTTTTGGGCACAATCAATGTTATTGCTATTTCTTTTTTAGGTTTCAATGATATATCTCTTGTTGTGTCTCGTACATAATGATTATGAGATTAAAAACTAGGTAAGCATAACATCTCCACGAAACACAAATATAAATTTTAATGACTAGCCTGTTATGTATCAACAAAAGGAACACAAATAAAGCTAATATATGATGAACTCTAATGAAATAGAAAATACATATGTTGTTACTCAAATGTCAAATGCTACTCAACCATTAGACTTAAAATACTAGGTAATAAAAACTAGAGAGTATACTCATTTAGGTTTTTTATACCTTAAGTCAAATTTGAGTCTGCAGGCCATATATAATCCATGTCAAAGTCTCAAAATTTGATTCCATCTCATCTGGGAGATTCTGACCTTGCATCTATATCCTTATCCTTGGTCTCTTGTGGCTTGTATAGTCCATTTTATTTAAGATTAAAGTTGCATGCCTTTGATAGAAAAATGACATTCTCATTGCCGTTATTGCAAATTAATTATGTTTTCATCCTGTGTGCATCAATGTGTCAATCAAGATCCTGATAGCTGAAAAAATTTGCTAAAGTGAGAATTGGCAAAGGAAGTCTCGTGGAATGGTTGTAATTTCACAGGCAGGTTGATTACTGCTATCAACAGTGCTTTAGAATGAGAATCCTATTGAATCTCTTTCAAGGTTGACCCTTGCACATAGCTGTGGTTTAAACATTAAATTTGTCAATTATTGCACTTTCAATATATAGCCAGCATCAACTACCAACCAATAAGGGGGTGTAATCCAATTATGTACCTGAGATGTCGTTAATGCCAAATGAAAGTTTTTCATTTGCCATGATTACAAAGCTCTTATACTAGCATCATCAATTTCCCTTGACAAACAAATACAGATAACTAACAATTTTTAGTAAAAGGAAAATAAATTTCAATGTCTTCCGAAAAAAGAAACATTGGTAAAGGTCATAATTGAATTTGTGGCTAGTTACTTTCGAAAGTCGAATATAGATATGATGCAATCCTACGAAGGAGGGGACCCATCACCAAAGCCATGGCTAGGAGACTCCAGGAAGATTGGGCCAGGGATGCAGGAGAAGACCTTAGGATTCTCATGAGCCTTAGGGTAGATTTTGGGCCCATGAGCTAAGTATGAGCCCACTTATCTTTGTACATATTAGATTAGGGTTTCATTATTTTTTAGGCCTTGTATTTAGGGCTTCATAGTGTAGGGAGGGTACCCCACAAGTTTAGGGTACCTTAGTAATGTAGGATTTTTCAGCCCTTGTATTTTAGGACACCTAGACTAGTTTTTGTATTAGGGGTAGTTTTGTAATTTCACATGCATTAAGTGCACTATTTGATGTGTGTTGGGAGAGAAATTTAATTGAATTGGAAGAAGCCCAATCCAATTAAATTTCGGACTAGCCAAAGGGGGAGGTGGGCATTTGCTTGCTAAACTTTATTACCACATCATTAGTCACACTTTGTGCATGTCTTTCATGATTTACATACCTCATGACACCTAAGCACACTTAGTGGAGAATGATTTAATCTTGGATTAGTGGGTTGAACCATAACTGAAATTCACTAATCATAATTAGTGAAATTTTGACTCCAAATTTGGCTTCAGTAATTCAAATTCAAATTCAAGTGAAATTTGAATAGAAATTCAAATTTCCCTCCAATTTTGTGTGACACTTAAGCTATAAATAGAGGCCTTGTGTGTGCATTTTGAAACTTTGATCATTTGAGAAATTAGGCCTCAAAGTTCAGACCTCATTCTCCCTCTTCCCTCTCTCAAAATTTCGTTCCCCTCTAACGAGTTGCGCAATCGAGTTTGTGGCGTTGGCGATGTGAGAGTGCGCGGTTCGCAGAGGACAGGTAGGGTGTTTGGAAATGGAAGGAAGAGGGATTTTGATGGAAGAGGAAACGATGCGAACGTCGCCGTTTCGAAGCATTGTGTTCTCCGTGTTTCATTTCATTGAGCAATTTGAATCGAGAGTGAGTGAGTGCAGTTCTTGCCTAGCCACAGCTAAAGCTTCCTCCAACATTGAGCACTGAAACCTCCGAAGATGTAAATCTTTGTTCTTTGAGGCTTTTTGATTAAAAAAGGATGGGCCTAAGGTGGTATGAACTGGCTGAAAATTACTAGAGTATTTCTTTTCATTTTCTCTCTTACAATCTTTTCTATAGTACCATTTTATGAGCTAGTCTATTTGTCGTGCTGATGCTCAAGTTTTAATAATGGTGTTGAGATTTCAGATTTTGAAGAGAATTGGTTATATGTTGTTTGCTTGTTCTTTATGCAAAGTGCTGCAGGTGAAATTGATTTCATTTATGTAATATCTGGAAATAACTTTTTAAGGCAAGTTTACGTAATTAAAAGTAAATTAATTGAAATAAAATTTGTAATAAATGGTAAAGGGAAAAATTATATTTATATGGAACTGATAAATTCGTTGATTATCCTTTGATTCCTATTGAGGTAAAACAGAAGTTGATGATTTGTTGAATTTTCCTTCTGATTATCTTTGTATTTTCACTTGTGACTTACTGTTATTACAGAGTCTGAGCTAAATTTGTGTCTATGTTTATGTCAGGAGGAA
This sequence comes from Glycine max, assembly GCF_000004515.6. Lineage (NCBI taxonomy): Eukaryota > Viridiplantae > Streptophyta > Magnoliopsida > Fabales > Fabaceae > Glycine > Glycine max. The sequence continues at coordinate 13,519,273 of NC_038256.2, forward strand.
AGGCTTCAAAGAAGGGCTGCAAGTGCCTTATGATGAGACTCGACCTGATCATCAAGTATGCCTTTTTATTTATCAAACTTCAGTTTGCTTTTTGAAAATTCAAGCTTCATTTCTGGTCCATAGGAAGACAAACTATATCCTGTAGTTTAGGGACACTTTCAACTTTTTACTTGTTATGTTCATACCACATTTAACTCATAATATCATTAACATTCAACAGGAATCACTGAGAACTTTGAGGCATTGTTCCTTTCCTAATGTATCTCTGGAAGGCCTAATATCTGACCAATGGAAAGATATGGGATGGCAAAGACCTAATCCATCGAATGACTTTAGGTACACAAATATGTTCTTATGAGAGCTCACGTGACATTTTGGTCACTTTTCCTATGTGAAAGAATTTGCTTATTAAATGTTATGAAAACAGTGTCATTTTAGTGCTGCTAAGGTTTATGGTAGCGTAAACAATTCACTAATTTAATTTATGGGATATAATTAAACCAAATCATTTTATTTCACATAATTTTGATGATCCTTCATATATCTATTTTACTGGATAACTACTATGGATTAAATTCTGGTCATGGAGATCTATGTGTTGCTTGTTCCATAAAAACACAAGGACATGACTAGAGAGAACATCAATAAAGCACCAATTCTTTCAATATATTTATGGAGGATCCCAAATTAATATGCTGACACTACAAGAAATTTTTTATGTAGCTACAGACATTTTTAACTACGGACATAATTTAGTGTAGGTAGAACTCAAATAAACTTATACCGACATGTGTTTATCGTAAGTAAAAGTAAAATAACTTATACTTATTCTAGTTTGATGTAGGTAAAAATAAAAAAATTTATACTTACCTATGTTTAGTATAAGTAAAATCTCTAAGAACTTATACCTACACTTTTACTTATGAATATAATAAAAAATATTTTTTATTGATGTAAATATGTTTTGATTTTAATTTTAATATGTATAAATAATTATTAAGATTATTTATTTATTTTTTATTTTATAGAAAAATATAAAATTTGTAACTTAGTTATAATATTTTATTTATTTAAATAAAAAAAATTTAGGTGCAGAAACTACAGTTGATATCAGGTGTGAGAGCATTTTTGAGTGAGCAACAAGGGCTTATTATTAAGTGGAAAAAAAGAGGTGATGATAATAAAAAGAAAAGCAGGCAACAGGGGCTTCCCCACACCATCCTCTCCCAACAAGAGCCCCCTGCTTAAATTGAGCACTCCTTCTTTATCCCATTCTTTCCTCAGATTCGCGCCACCATTGGAAAAAAAAGGTTCCCAGTGTTGGGGAGCCTAGGGTTAGGGTTTCTGAGACATGTGGGATGTTCCATGCATTCGTGAGCCTTATCGCACGCGGTTGGAAGCTGTTCGAGCACAGTGATGACGCCGGTAATGCCGCCGCCGCCATCGGAAGAGAATGCAAGGATGGCCTCCTCTGGTTCCACGACATCGGAAAGTTCGCTGCCGGCGATTCCTCCATGGCCGTCGTCCAGGCCAACCAGGTCTTCGAGGACCAGAGCCAGATCGAGTCCGGCGGCTTCAGCACCTTCATCGGCATCTACGACGGCCACGGCGGCCCCGATTGCTCCTGCTATGTCTGTGATAACTTGTTCCGCAATCTCCAAGGTTAGTTACTTCGCGATTCAATCTCTTTCCTTATATATAGCGCAATTCCAATTCTCGATCGTGAGTCAGAACTGTTTTTAGTTGCAAGTGATTTTCGTATCTTCGCTTTTCGTGAATTTTGGTTTGGACTTTAATTTCACCAACTAAAAGTAGTTGCGCTTTTTAGTTTTCACAAGAATCATAAACAATTGAAAAATGCATGTTGTGTAATTCTGTTGGATCTATGTCGCAATGGACCTCTTTTTTAAATAAAAAAAAATTAATATTGTCATGTATCTGTGTGGAATACAAGTTAACAGCAAGGTGTTAATATGAAAATAGTTGTCTTTATAGTAGTTGGGTTTTTGATAGTTGAAGAAGTTGCTTCACTTTTGTGTTGGGTGGGTCATGTCTAGTATGTACACTTTTTTATTTCTCTTTTCATGTCAAATTTGTTTTTGTTGTTTGCAGAACTGTACAAGATGGTTTGCGAACCTGATGAAACTGATTTGAACATACGCATACCTGCTGTCATGCTTCCACTAGATGCAGGTACAAGGCTCGAAAAAATGTTGGCAACTACTTCATCTGGTGAGCTTCCTTGTGCATGTTTTGTGGACTTGTAGTAGTTTCTATTTGATGCAGCTAACTTAGTGATGGTCGCAATATCTTTAATGCTTATGACTTATCAGTAGATTCTAATTGCAATGTAACTACTATTTGTTTTTCCTAAAGGGGAGGGAAGCTTTCTAAAAAAAAAATCCGTTTTGCAGTGTCTGTGCAGCTGTACTCGCCACTTCGACCAGCTGTTGACGTAGCAGAAGTATTTCTTTGGATGATGGCAGTTCTTACCATATTGTGTGCATCATATTGGTCAGCTTGGACGACCGAGAAGCAGCTATTGAACAGGATAAGTTGCTAAAGGTCTATTTTTCCTATTCATTTAGTATTTACTCAAGTTGGATTTTCATTTCTTTTCTTAATATGTTGTCGATTCTACTACTTACTCTCATTTTTTTCTTTTCTTATAGGATGCTTCAGATGAACTCCCAAACACTAAATATGCTAGTGTTAGTGGAGTTGTAAATATGAATGTGAAAGCTACAGTCCTTTTTGTTGTATTTGCTTCGTGTTTCCTGTTTATGCTTTACAAACTGATGTCGTCGTGGTTCATTGATGTTTTGGTTGTTCTCTTCTGTATTGGTGGTATTGAGGTATTAACTTCCACTAAATCAGTTTAAAATTTGATATATTTGCATCTGCGAGGGGAAAAAAATCTATTTGCATATTACTCAAGTCTGTGACATTGCATGAGTACATGTTATAAAAACTCTCTGTTTCCAATACTGAATTCAAATTTTGTCTTTCCTGCTATTGCCAATTTACCATGTTATTCTCTGCCAGGTCATTGCTAACCATATTTTTTCTTGTATGTCTAGGGCTTGCAAACATGCTTGGTTGCTCTTTTGTCCAGGTATGGTGTATCTTCTTTAATGAATGTTATTAAGAATTTTTGGTCTTAGTGTCCATCTATTAAGAAGCTCAAACTGGATCCGAAGAGAGTTGACATGTTTTATGACAAAATAATAAACCTTGTTGGAATTTGGATGGCTTGCCTTTTTTATTACATGATTAGCTTGATACCTTAAGCATTAAAGCAATTGTCTTGCCTTTTCATTAATTATTTTCAAATCTTAGATTAGAAATTGATAAATGCTGTTGTATGAGCTTGATATTTTGTGCACAAAGTGTAGATAAGTGAAACTTGTGGCTGGTTTGATAGAAAAAATGAGCTGTATAGTCAGTGTTAGTCAGTAAAACAGCCAAGGCTTAGCTCCCATGCTCACCCTACGTAATACTTTTAGATGGAGCAATGCTGTTGGTGCATTTTGTTTCCATACCCTGGGATTTTGTACTTTTCTTTTATATTTCTAAGATGATTTTACCATACAAAGCCAAAGGTAATGTACACATTTTGGAGAAGTCTGACACACTGACATTTTATTCTCTGGAAGATATCATTATAAAAAAAATAATATTTTTCAGGAGACACCAGGTCTAATGGACTCGCACAGTCACATGCACCCATAAAGCTGACTAAATGACTGGGGAAAGGATTTCCTAGGTGTTACCTGCATTCTTAGTATTTAAGACTTCATTGAACTTAATTTTATCTTTCATTAATTTTTTGAGAATGTGCTATTATGTGATTAGGAGGGCGAGCCCTGGTGCAGCGGTAAAGTTGTGCCTTGGTGACTTGTTGGTCATGGGTTCGAATCCGAAAACAGTCTCTTTGCATATGCAAGGGTAAGGCTACGTACAACATCCCTCCCCCATACCTTCGCATAGCGAAGAGCCTCTGGGCAATGGGGTACGAAGTTTTTTTGAGGGCAAGCCCTGGTGCAGTGGTAAAGTTGTGCCTTTGTGACTTGTTGGTCATGGGTTCGAATCCGGAAACAGCCTCTTTGCATATGCAAGGGTAAGGCTGCGTACAATATCCCTTCCCCATACCTTCGCATAGCAAAGAGCCTCCGGACAATGGGGTACGAAAGAAAGTGCTATTATGTGATTAACTTAATTTTTGTATGTGTGAACTACATGAGATGTTGATAATCTTTTTGCATTTTGACATTTACAAACAGTATATTATATATTATATAAATGTTTCAAATGATATAGTATCAGGATGCTTTAATACCTAGTACTCTTGAAAATCATGTCACAAGGTAAAATAGTCTCCTTTCCTCACATTTGAGAGTAATTTTCAAATTTCAAAGATTGAGGATATTGTGTTCTAGAATGTTTGAGTTTCCAACCTTGCATGCTTTTATTGCCCTTTTTAATTGAAGTTGTCATTATGTTCCTCACAATGTTAACTTGTAGAAGAAACTTATTTTGTTTTCCTGTGCAGGTGGTTCAAGCATGCTGGAGAGTCATACATCAAAGTACCTTTCTTAGGAGCTATCTCATACCTGACTTTGGCTGTTTCTCCATTCTGTATAACATTTTCCATTCTCTGGGCAGTTTATCGCAACGAATCCTTTGCCTGGATTGGTCAAGATATACTTGTAAGGATAAATTTTTCTCCAGTCTTAAATGATATTCCTCTCCTTCAAACATATCATATAGGCACTCAAGGCCTAAAGGATGTTTGTCCTTTTCTTTGTTATTTTCAAAGAGGAAGAGGGTACATTTCTCATAATGTAGTTGTGCTTTATATGCATAAATTGTAAAATGTGTCCTGGCATCCATTTGCCTCTGCTACATACTAAAAGGAAATTCAACCGCCTGTCAGGAGTGTCAAGTGGGTGCTTTTGGTGAAGACTTTTTGGATCCTTATTTCTGAATGCAACTTTTTCCTAATATTTCTTTGCCCAACTGTACAAATAATAATAAACTTTGCTATTGTTAGATATATGATATGAAAATTCTGTTTAGTTTTTATACTTATCTGGATAGGCTATTAGTCACTTGTCCATTTAATCATAATTTCTTTTTCATTGATTGTTCTAACAGGGAATAGCACTGATAATCACTTGTAGATTTCGCGACCCTTCTAATGAAGTTTACTTTTGTGTGATTCCTATGAGTAAAAGGAAAAGGAAAAGTCATCACCAGACTAAGATATGATTGTCTTGGACCACCGTTTTTACTTTGCCGGCTCAGTCAAAAGACTCAAAACCTGAATAATACGAGTATATGATTGTGAACTCTGAAGAGATAATCGCATTGTATGGACTATAATTGGTAATTATCTTATCCCTCCTCACTCTCTAAAGTTGCAACAAAATTTCCTGCATGAATAGATTTACTTGTGTGTATGCAGCAATTAACCTTTCTAGCTAACGTGGCACTACACAGCAATAAATTAATATATATATATATATATGCAGCAATAAATCTTTCTAGCTAACGTGTTTGAGTTTTAGAATTAGCTTTGGATTAAGTTAATTCTATTCACAATCCAAATGAAAGTTACATTCACATTATTAGTCTTTTTACCACATTTATGCAATGCACCCCCTCTTAACATTAATATCAAATGTAGCTTCATCGTGATTTCTGCTAGCATGTAAATACCATTCTTAGCCTTTCAATTCCCAGCACATACTGTTGTTATTTCTCAAATGTAGCTTGGCATTAGAAATATGAGAGGTGTCAATGATGCTTATATGCAAAAGTTGGCTTGGGAACTATTCATTAATAGGGATAAATTATGGGTAAAGTTACCAACGTGAATTTGTGTCCTAAGGAAAATGCTCGAAACTCATATCTATGTTAGTAGTCTTTTTGTGAGATAGATACCAACGTGTTTTTACATAGGATTAGAAAACTAGGATCCTTGAAAAAAAACAGCTTTTAATATTCAGTTTTTTTAAACTTTTAGTTTCTTTTTTCTAATAATAATGTGAATATTTGTTTTTCCTATATCACCTGTTTCTTTCTATTTTAGAATAAAATTGAAGACGTCGGGTTGCCTAATTAATGTATATAATTTGTTTATAGTTTTTTTTATCCAAATAAAAATGATAATGAAAAAGTTCAAAAAAAATATTTGTTTCAAGAGTTTAACTCATTCATACATGATTTCAAATAAAAATAAATTTTTTAACTCATGGTTTGTGACATAAATTGAGTAGCAATTCTACTTTAAATTATTTGTTATCTAAACCTTTTGTTCATGAAGTTTATTTTTTTATAAAAATAAATTAAGTATTGATGATGGAGAAGTCTTTCATTGGAGCAAGTTATATATAGTTTTACTTTATGTTAGTAGTATATTAGTATATATCAATCTAAAGTGGTTCAGCTGCCTCTAAAGTTGTTTCAACTGCTTCTAAAGTGGCAAGCAGCGTGCCTATGCCTGACATTACTAAAAAGGAAATATGCCTAAAAGGAGACAAGTTTCTCAGAGGCTAAAGCATTCAAGCATGTTAAGGTTGAAGATTGAACCATATATATATATATATAGTGCTATATATTTCTTCTCTCAATAAACAATGTAGTACTATAATGGAATATGAAACTCGAAATGTAGAACAATATATAGTTCCATCATTAAGAACGATCTCGATTTGCACTCTTTAGAAGGAAAGTCTTTGACTTTGAGCATAATGTAAGTGCTTATCTATACGTTTTTTCTATCATTGAAGATTAAATTATTTTCATGTTGTAAGTTACTTTTAAAAGCTATTGAAATAAAAAGAAATTCAACAGTTTATTAAAATAAAGCTAAAAACACATTATGGACATATCATAAGCCATAAGCTTTCTCAAATACTTACATAAGTATGTATGCCATAAGATAAGTTGTAAATAAAATCTTCCAAATGCACTAATTTCAATGGTTTGCTGTTGTGTTTTCTCAGTACATTGAAGGTCCAACTTTCTGACACCACACTGGGAACTAGAAGTCCCATGAAGTCCCATCAGGCACCATAAGTGAAATGTAAACTCCAATGTGAGTTTTTCAGCTATTCCTTGACCCTTGTGTGGGATTGGGATTGAATTTCCACTCTCCTTGGACATGTTGCATGGTTTATGATTCTCTGTGTAGTTATGCTCATCACCTGACTCTGCTTCTATTTCACCACTCTTTGCAGCTTTATCACCCTTCAGCTCTGAACACCTTTGAACAGATAGTATATAGTGCCAAAGGAAAGCAAATTGTAGTTTTTCTTGACTACGATGGAACTCTCTCTCCAATTGTTGTAGATCCAGATAAGGCTTTCATGACTAGAAAGGTTTTCCTTTTGTTCCCATTTTTCTCTTATACTCATATCCATTGAATAAAGCTTGTGTTTATGATTAATCTGAGACTTTGTTTTCTCAAATTAGATGAGAGCCACACTAAAGGGTATAGCAAGACATTTTTCCACAGCAATCGTGACCGGAAGGGAGCATAGCTAGAAGATTTATTATTATTATTATATGATTTTTACCTACAGTTGAAGATGATATGTACATATTAAAGACTTTTACCTACAGTTAGGAGATGTAAGTAGAAGTTAATGACTTTTACCTACACACTATACATAGTAGGTAAAACCTATAGTGACAAACAATTAGCCGTCATTATATGCCCCCTCAAAGTTGACAGAAGAAACGTCTGTAGGACAAAGTCTATCATACATTTACCTATGGATTTTTTATTTATAGTGACAGTTTTTGTCCGTAGGTATAGGTCATTTTTCTTGTAGTGTGAGCTGATAATTTTTTTATTAGTTAACTGAATATTATATGAAAGCACTTGTTCATGAGACGTCAAGAGAGTAGATTCTTTCCTTATCTTTTAACCATGATCCCAACCTAATTGATATGGTGACTCCATAGTTTCTAATTAGTAATTGCATATTATATGAAAACGCTAGTTCATATAGACTTTAAAGAGAGTGCATTATGATTGACCTTTCCATTACCTCAAAAGTTTCTATTTCAAGGTATTGTGTCTAATATCCAGATTTCCTCAGGGGATGTGGCTTCATTTCCCTTGAAAATCTATTGTTTTTCACAAGGAAATATCCGGTATGCATTTTTGTCTTCTATTCTGCACATCTGAAAGAACTTGATGAGCCTTAAAAGTTGTAATTGGCAGGTGGTATGATACATGCAGGAGCCATGCTCATGTGGGATCTGCATATATATGTGATGGTTGGTACTTGGTGATATAGATACTGCATTGGACTATGAAGAAGGTAACTTTCTTCACATTATTAACTGATTGGAATATTTGTTATTTTGGCTTTGTTGTTCTTGTCGTTATATTATTGCTGCCATAAATTCATTGTATCTACAAGTTGCATAGCAAGCAATGATTATTTTCTGCTGCTGTTACTTGATGAGAACTCTCACATTTGATCTGACCAAATACCAGTAATCCTAAATGCACATATAAGTAGTTGCATTCGTCCTTTTGGTTATAGCCTTATAGGTGACCGAACTTATGATGGTTATCCCATTTTCATTCGTGGTCACTGCCCTAATTAAATTTATGTGGTCACTGGTCTCATTTTTAAAATTATATTCTAGTAAGTAGTGTGCTATGCATAGTCATAGACTCATAGTCATAGTGGATGCTTTCTTCCGTTAATTAAAAGATGTATGGAACATATTTGTAAATTGAACCCCTCCCCCGTGGTCACGCATTACTCACTAATCCTATGAATATGGGTCCACACTCAGATCAAGTGTTTTTCTGGGTGGTTGTTAGTTTAGGAGTAAGTGAGCTGAGCGGGTATAGACTATAGAAAACGATTTTGGCAAAGTAATAAATAATAACACATAATGGTCTTAGATCACAGCTATTTGTAAGGATGGTTACCAACTCTCTTGGCATAAAATGAAAGGATCATTGAATGTCTCTTGCTCTAATCAGGGTCCACATTATTAGAGGTTACCTTACAAATCCTTCCCCTAGAACATGCTGGAGTGACTTTATCACGTAAACTAACAAGTCTATTAATGTAGGATGTTAACCTTTATTGATAACCAGTTTCTTGATTTAAATTGAAGACCATAGAGTGATGAAGATTGAATCGGGAATAACACTTTTAAGAATGTAGCTCATAACTGTAACAATATAGCTCTGTCACGGGCTCTAGCTCAAGCTAAGTGTGTGCCCCACCATATATAGAAAGGAGTTTTTTATATTAAAAGGACAAATTTTAAATACAGGTCTTTACATGTTATTTGTCCTGGTCTCTAATTAGAATTAAAATTTTATCCAGGTAATTTACCTAATAAAATTTTATAATAAAGAATTATATAAATTATCAGAATTAAACCTAGATTAATTGTGCATATATATCCTGATTTTTTCAATGTTAGTATGTTGATAATTTTTTTCTTTTTGTTCAGGGAAGGGATATTCTTCAAATAAACCATCCCGTCGGCCCTTTTGGCACAAAGGTTAGTGTTATCACTTTTTGTGTTTTGTTCTCTTGCTCTGTTTTGTCTCTTGGTCACATTTTGGGGCCCTTATTTATAATATCATTGATTTTCCTTTTTTTTTAAAAAAAAATAAGTTCACTAATCTAGTTTTGCAGTTTAATATGAGTCCATTTCAATCTCAAATTTATCTGTCTAATGGTTTAAAAAATGGTTCAAATATGTCCTGAAAATTTCAGCAAGCTTTATCCTTTGACATTAGCTTATTGTGCCTTCTGAAACACACAACAACCTTTATTGTGAAATTGTAAAACTCTCATCCCCTTGATTTTGTAAAACACGCCAAGTCCTTCTATAGTTGCATTATTGTTTGAGAAATCTAAGAAACACATTATTTTTTGCATATTTTTTTATTGGTCAAAATTTATTAAAAATAATGAAATTGATTAAATGTGATAGTTATAATTCAAAATATAAGATAGTTATTTAATTTTTGTTGGTCATTATTTAATCTCATTTTTAGTTGAGATAAATTAGACAAACACTTTTAGAATAGATAACCAGGTGAATTTAATAATCCAAGGCTGACTAAAACGGCCTTCCAGTCTCACGCAGTTGATGCATGTAAAATATAATAATTAGCATATGTTTTCATGATACCTCACAGCGAAGTCCATTTCTTGAACGCAAGATGGTTATTGGCTTCATTTGCTGATCTTTTATCTCTTTTAGTTTTTCTCCGCAATTGAGACGTCGAAATGTGATCTTTACATTCCCGTTAGCAAGCTGAAGCAAACATGCGCGAGGAGATTCAATATGAGACAATGAAAATGGGGAAGGAGAGAGACATTGAATAAACCCCCGAATTAGTATTTGCAATTGAGATTATATGCGTCCAGCATTTTAGTTTTCTAGGTTTCAAAAGTCTCCAATTAGCTGTTAATTTTTAAAACGACATTTACTTTAAAAATTACAGTAAAAAATAAAGTTAAAAAAATACAAAATGAAATACCTTTTTATGAAGTCAGAGACTAATGAAAAGTTTTTAAAATCTCACGAATTAAATATCCAATCCATATAATGTCGAGGATTAATTTATGAGTTACATGGATGTATATGAGTTAACCTAGAATACAAACTACAGAAAAATGAGTTAAACTTAAGTAGATATAGCTTAATTTGTTTGGTGAACCAAGTCAAGTATGTCATATATAATTACTATGTTTTATTCTTAGATGGATGATATACTAGCTTAACTTGATATTTTTTTTTTGGTGCTCAAGGCTAACCCATTTGCTTATGCTCCTTAAAAGCCATATAATTGCAAAAAAAACCCAAGGCTTTACCTCCTCCTTATCACAAACCATATTATAGTGGAGAATTGAAGCAAAAGGTGTGATGGTGCATGCTTACCACTGTTATTGTCTTCAACCTCCACACAAGGTACAACCATATTATATCACTTACTACTGCGCTTAATATTGATTTCATATATACCATTTTATTTATTATTATTCATAACACATAATGCAGAGTGTTTGTAATGGGCCTTATTTGTGCACAAAACACGTAAGATGTCACAGATGTGGATCCAATGTCCCTGGAAATGGACTAAGTGTGAGGTATGAATTCTGAATAATTTAGCTTTGGTTTGATGTCTGGTGTTGGTGTGCCTAGTGTTGATGCCCATAGGAATGTTGCAAGAGGAATGCTTAGTTAGTTTTATGGTCAAAACATATACCCCTGGTAGAAACCAAGCAAAAATGTTTCGCTGGATTTGTATCAATTATTACCTTTATTTTATATGTTATAGTTGTATATCATCAACATTTGCCATGAAATTGCAATATGCTCAATGAGTTTCGAAAATGATAATTATAGCTTTGCGTTTATTTTTAATTCATAAATATTAAATACTTTATTTTCTCCATCTTTACTTAACTAAATGCTTGTAGAATGGCATGTAATTTGTACATACCATCTTTACTTTTGATCTTCGGATAGCATGATCATTTAAAATTTCTTTATTTAAAATTGCTTTCTAAGACGGTTATTAGTAATAATCGTCTTAGAAAGTCAATGTTTTAAGACGGTTATTAAAAAACCGTTTTAAAAAGTTTGTAATGAAACACTTTTTAAGATGGTTATTTAGTGATAATCGTCTTAAAAAATATATTTTCTAAGACGGTTATTACTGATAACCGTCTTAGAAAATTATAAATATATCATTTTCTAAGACGGTTAATAACCGTCTTAGAAACTCGTGTCTGTCATTATTTTTAAGATGGTTGTTTCTTAATAACCCCGTCTTAGAAAATTTATATTTTTTACGACGATTCTTACTACAACCGTCATAAAAAATGTTCTATTTTTAACGACGTCTTATTTAACAACAATTCAAAACCATCATAAAAAGACCTTTTTAACCGTCGTTAAAAAACATTTTTTTAGCAGTGAAGGCCTACAAATTCTACATGGAACCACATTAAGATATATCAGTGTAAAGTCCGCAATCCCAAAAAACAAATCCACATTGATAAACAAGCATATATAGCTAAATGGTAGACATCAATTGCAATTTGGTAATTACCTTTGAAACCACAAAGGTATATATCCCTAAAATATATCTTATCTTGTAACAAATAATATATCAATCATATATACCTAAGTCTAAGCCTAAACTAACAAGAGGCTAACTCGGGATAAGGTGAACCTTTAATAGGTTTCTGACCATATTTTCTCCAGGCCCACAAATCAGACGAAACTAATCTCTAGTCTGTTCGCTGTTTGCAACTGCTGGTCCAGGAATAGAAACACCCTTTTTAGCCTGATTCTTCTTGCAGTAATTACACAACTAAAAAAAACAATATATTATTGTAGGTTACTTAATTACTTATTGACTCTTAAACTCTGACCAAACAACGCGCAATATAAAGAAAGATATTAATAAGAATATTACAAAGAGAAATATATAGAATATTCAAGAATAAGTATGAGATCAAGCAATTTAATTTGGTTTTTTGCAGTGAGTGAAGGAATACGATTTTGTGATGATGAGATGATAATGAATGAGGATAGAAGGAATAGGAATTTTCAGGTGGTTTAAAATAAGTTGCGTGAAAGCTCAGTGTGTGACTATTATTGTGTGTGTGACACACCGAGCTAACTCCAACTACTCTACTTTTTTCATTAGGATTAAACCTACCATAAGCCTCATTAAATAAACCATGTTTAGTCCTCATGATAATATGAAACTACAATTTCTCAATTCTCATAATCTGATCAGCTACCTAGCTTAATTGAGCCAGTCAATGGAAACCAATTTGGAAAAGCACAATAAAAGGAACATAGGTACCTAACCCATGCCAAACCCTACTTTCTCTCTACAGTTTCAACTTCACCATAGTGACCACCACTTTCATAAAATTTCACCCCCTAATTCATAATACAAAAATTAAATTCAAAGTATATATGTGATTCATAATTTATGATTCTCATGCAATTAATGTACCTAGAAGCATGAATTAAATTTGATTCGCTGTGCACTTGTAAGATAAACATCATGCAAGGTGAATCCATCGTGTGCAATAACAAACTTGAAGAAAAAGATTAAGAAGAGGTACCTTGAAATTGTATGAAACAACATCACGCAACGTGAATCCGTCATGTTCAATAATAAAGTTAATACTATCATATGGCCTACGGTTGTTCACGTGTGAGATAAACAAACGAAGACAGGTAGTGATCATTATAGGATTTTACACAATATATCTTAGATCAATAATTTCAATACAATAACTTATTGAGACCGATACACATAAAAAGGGCATGAATGGTGCATTTTGCTTCAAGGGTTCTAGAAAGACCTGATTGATCATTATATTTATGAAGAAATTAGGTAAATATGACCAATAACTTTTAGTGAAGGAACACCGAGACTATTTTAGTCTCACAAAAGCAAGAACTACGTAGGTCTGAGTTCCTCATCACAAATTGAGGATACGTAGGAGCAAAAGCCTCACTTTTGTCGACCACCCCACATTTTGCTATCGTGACTTGTGAGTCTGGTGGCACGCGGAGACACTCGATGGTTATCCACACACACGTTTTGCTATCCTGTGACCCGAGAGTCTAATGGCACGTGGAGACACCATATGGTTATCCGCACCCCGTCATTTGTAGACCCCAAGCCCGATTGACACGCAGAGACCAATGTGGTCATCTGCACCCTTTCCGGAGATGTCAGCATCTTCCAGCCGAGACTATTTTAGTCTCACACAGTTAGCAAGAACTACGTAGGTCTGAGTTCCTCATCACAAATTGAGGATAATTAGGAGCAAAAGCCTCGCTTTTGTCGACCACCCCATCTTTTGTTGTCGTGACCTGTGAGTACGTTGGCACGTAGAGATGCCCTATACGGTAACCCACACACACTCTTTTGCTATCTGTCAGACTCAGAGTTCAGTAGTATGCATAGACTAACGTCGTCTTCTGCATCTTTCGTCAACAAGGGGGGAGTGAGCCTGTTGATGCGCAGAGACTAACGTCGTCTTCTGCACCTTTTGTCATCCAGAGACGACGAGTCCGATGACATGCGGGGGTACCGTATGGTAATTTGCACCTTTTCTCATCCCGAGACGGCGAGTCCGATGACATACGGGGGTAACGTAAGATTATCCACACCTTTCGTCAACCAGGGGCAAATGAGCCCGTTGACGCGCAGAGACTAACATCGTTTTCCGCATCTTTTGTGATCCAGAGATGGTGAGTCCGATGACATGCGTGAGTACCGTATGGTTATCCACACCTTTTGCTATCCAGAGACAGCGAGTCCAAAGACATGCGGGGGTACCGTATGGTTATCCGCACCTTTCATCAACCAGGGGCAAACGAGTCCGTTGACACGTAGTGACTAACGTCGTTTTCTGCACCTTTCGTCAACCAGGGGGGAAGCGAGCCCGTTGACGCGCAGAGACTAACATCGTCTTCTGCACCTTTTGTCATCTAGAGACGACGAGTCCGATGACATGCGGGAGTACCGTATGGTTATCCGCACCTTTTGTCATCCAAAGACGGGGAGTCAAATGATATGCGGCGGTACCGTATGGTTATCCACACCTTTCGTCAACCAGGGGCAAACGAGCTCGTTGACACGCAGAGACTAATGTTATCTTCTGCACCTTTCGTTAACCAGGGGTATTGTATGGTTATCCGCACCTTTTGTCATCCAGAGACGGCGAGTTCGATTACATGCGGGGGGTACCGTATGGTTATCTGCACCTTTCGTCAACTAGGGGCAAACGAGCCCGTTGACGCGCAGAGACTAACATCGTCTTCTGCAACTTTCGTCAACTAGGGGGGAAGCGAGCCTGTTGACGCGCAGAGACTAACGTCGTCTTCTGCACCTTTTGTCATCCAGATACGGCGAGTCCGATGACATGCGGGGGTAGCGTATGGTTATTTGCACCTTTTGTCATCCTTAGACGGTGAGTTCGATGACATGCGGGGGTACCGTATGGTTATCCGCACCTTTCGTCAACTAGGGGCAAACGAGCTTGTTGACGCTAGAGACTAACGTCGTCTTCTGCACCTTTCCTCAACTAGGGTCAAGCAAGCCCATTGAAGCGCAGAGACTAACGTCGTCTTCTACACCTTTTGTCATCTAGAGACGGCAAGTCCGATGACATACGGGGGTACCGTATGGTTATCCGCACCTTTTATCACCCAGAGACGGCGAGTTAGATGACATACGGGATACCTTATGGTTATTCGCACCTTTCGTCAACCAAGGCGAACGAGTCGACAGTATCGGGATGATGTTGGTCGTCCGATTCTGATTATTTTTTTAAAAAAATTGTATACTTTACTTTCGTCATCCAGAGACATTCAAGTCCGACGATGCGTGTCATACCCTAATTTCGTCCGGGGACCTTTGCTTGATGACATGCGACCTTTCTTTGGTCCTTGTGAGGTGCTTGGCATCCATCATTGGGCAATTTGTGAAATTCCAGGACATGCCGAAAAACCAAAAAAAATATATTGATGCACAATCCGTAAGTTTCCGTGACACACCGGAAATCAAATGGAAGCATCGTTGCATAATTAAGTGAGGTTCCGTAACATTCCGTAAGTCAAAAGGGGGATGATTATGTAATCCGCAAGGTTCCGTAACATTACGGAAAGAAAACAAGTATCGTTACGAGATTCGTAAGTTTCCGTAACTTTACGAAAAAAGAATCACCAAAAAAGGTAAGGGGGTGAACTTATCAAGATAGGGGTGTAAATAGCAATTCAAATCTAGGCCCTTCTAGAACATTTTGGAAGTTGGGTTGCTTAAGGAGGAAGCAACTGGGCGGCAAGCTCCTCCACGTTTTTGAAAAATGGTTTTCGGGGCTTCCGCGGCTTCCGTAATACTTCCGTAAAATTTCCGAAAACCTTGGGTAAGCATATTCCACTTAACATTGGTAAAAGGGAAAAGAAAAAAGATGAAAATCAAATTCGAAAACAGTTCCGTAAGGCTTCCGTAACTTTTCCGTAAAATACGAAAAGGGGGTGAACTTAGTAATTTGGGTGCGCTTAGAAATCTTCTTCATTAAGTCTTTGGGCGGCAAGCACCTCCTTTTTTTTCTATAAATAGGGGAGGGGGGAGCTGTTTCAAAATGTTCAAGACCCCTTTGGCTATGCATTTCGGCTATTTTGGGCAAAAAACACGTTTTCGTGAAGAAAAATCAAGTCGAAGTACTTCCGTAACGCTTCCGTAAGCGATTCTGTGGAAATTCTTCATCGTTCTTCGTCATTCTTCACCGTTCTTCATCCGTTCTTCGTTCGTTCTTCGTTCTTCAACGGGTAAGTTTTCGAATCCGAGACTTTCAATTCATTTCTTGTTTTGTGTACTTTCACTTTAATTTCGTTTACTTTCAGTTTTCTTTTCTTCAGTTTTTAACGTGCTTTAACCATTTATTTAAGCCGTTTTCTCGTCTAATAAATGATAAAATGAATTTCAACCGATCATTTGTGTTGTAATCTCGTTTAATCACTGTTAAAACGAAATCTAACCGATCGTTCACGCTATAACCTCGGTTAAACCAAAAAAAGTAAAATAATAATAAAATAATCAAAATATCTTGAAAAATAATAATAAAATAATCAAAATATCTTTGAATAAAATAATAAAAAAAATCAATCGGACGTTTTTCTTTGGAAGTTTCCTTGAATGAATTGATTAATAAACCAAAGTGAAACTAAGACTAAAATCAACTCACAAATCAAGTTTTTTCCGAAAAATCACTAAAAACCGTTTTAAGGTCCAACGCCTTAAACGGTCCTCTTTGCTTTTATCGGTTAACATGGACCGTTCAAAAGCATAAAATCAACATGTGACTTTACCGCTTTTGCAAGAACTACGTAGGTCTGATTTCCTCATCGCAATTGAGGATACGTAGGAGCAAAAGCCCCGCTTTTGTCGACCACCCCAAGAGATCGTTAATGGTCCAAATGCCTTAACGTTTCTCTCCTTTCAAAAACAAGAGATCGTTAATGGTCCAATGCCTTAACGTTTCTCTCCTTTCAAAATCAAAAGACCGTTTAATGGTCCAACACCTTAAATGACCTTTTGTTCAAATAAAAAACATATTTTGCAAAAAAGACAAAAAACAAACTTAAACCAAACACTTTGTTCCGAAAGAACTACGTAGGTCTGATTTTCTCATCCCAATTGAGGAATACGTAGGAGCAAAGGGAAACACCCTTGTCGACCACAAAAAGAGAAAAAATATAAAAAGGGTATAAAGGATATAAGGACATAAAAGGGAACGTAAAAATCAAAGTCATGTTTGCACATTCGATTAAAGGTTGCCGTCCCTTGTGACGGACGTGTGGGGTGCTAATACCTTCCCCGCGCGTAAATATAACTCCCGAGCCTTTCACTTAAAAGTTCGTAGATCGCGTCTTTTCCGGTTTTTCCGACGTTTTCCTCAAATAAACGTTGGTGGCGACTCCGCGCGTATTCCTTTCGTGGAACACGCATCCCGCGAGTCACGCGTCGCCCTCCCGCCGAAGGGTAGGTTGCGACAATGCGCAAGATTCTTCTCTGCTAGGCAGGGACAATCGAGTTCGATAGCATGTGGAAACGTCATGGTTATCCCGTTTTAGCGCTTTCAAGGCACTGAAGTTTTGCTGACGCTCCTGCTGCCTTTTCTTTTCTTTATGAATGACAGGTTCCGCTGGTTGGGATATTGATCAACTGAATGATGTTCTGTTCGAACGAAATTAGTGTCTTATCTTTACTTTGATTTTATCTCCAATAAAAGATAAGTAAAGAGAGGCAACTGTCATACCCTAATTTCGTCCGGGGACCATTATTTGTTGGCATGCGACCTTCGCTTGACTGCCTCAAAATGTTTAACACCCACCGTTATGTAATTTGTAAAGTTTTGCAACGTTCTGGAAAGGAAAAACAAGCATTGTTGCGCAATCCGTAAAGTTCCGTAACATTCTGGAAGTCAAAAACAAGCATTGTTGCGCAATTCGTAAAGTTCCGCAACATTTCGAAAGTCAAAAAGAGCATTGTTGCGTGTCATACCCTAATTTCGTTCGGGGATTATTACTTGATGACATGCAACCATTTATTGGCCGCTTCGAGATACTTGGCACCCTTTGTTGCATAATATGCGAAGTCTCGAGACGCGCCGAAAATCAAAAGGAAGTATTGTTACACAATCCGTGAGTTTCCGTAACTTCTTCGAAAGCTAAAAAAGAGTAAATACATGATCCGTAAGGATTCGTAACCTTACGGAAAGAAAATAAATATCGTTACGAAATTCGTAAAGTTTCGTAATGTTACGGAAAAAGAATCACCAAAAAAGGTAAAGAGGGTGCATTTAGTAAAAAGGGGGGGTACAAATAGCAATCAGGCCCACTTGGGCCTTCCAGATTCTTCCTCCAGAAGGCGGTTGCTTCTGGAGGAAGCAACCTTGCTCGCCTGGGCGAGCTGGGTGGCAAGCTCCTCCCCTATTTTGCTATAAATAGGGGGAGGAGTGAAGAGGAAAGGGTTCTGCCTTCTTGGCACTTCGTATTCTCTTAAATTTGCTGAGGAAAATTGTTTCCGTGAAGAAAATCCAACCCGAGGCGATTCCGTAATGTTTCCGTAACATTTCCATGGGTAATTACGCGAAGATTTTCATCCGTTTTTCGACATTCATCGTTCGTTCTTCGTTTTCTTCGGTCTTCAACTGGTAAGTACCCCAAATCGAGCTTTTCAATTCATTCTATGTACCCGTGGTGGTCCCCATTTGTTTCATGAACTTTTATTCTTGTTGTCATTTACTTTCCGTACCCTCTTTTGACGTGCTTCAGTCATTTATTTAAGTCATTTCTCGCCTAATCAAAAATATAAAATAAATTTCCACCGATCATTTGATTTGTAATATCCGTTAATTTCTGTTAAAATGAATTTCGACCGTTCGGTCGTGCCGTAACCACGTTGGAAATAAAAAAAAGATGTAAAATAATAATATAATAATAAAAAATACCCTTTTAGTAAAGTGAAGCGAAAAATCAATCGGACGTTTTCTCTTTGGGATTTCTCATTCTTAATTGAATTGACTAATAACTAAAGTGAAACTAAGGCTAAAATTAACCCGCCTAGTCAAGCTCGTTCACAAAAAAATCACTAAAAAAGGAATTGAAAGTTTATTATCTCAATTTTCCTTACCAAGTAAATGGATCATTTTTAAGGTCCAACGCCTTAAAATGATCACCTTTAAAGTAAAAAGAATCGCTTGATTCACTCTTAACTCTTAAGAAAAAACTACGTAGGTCTGATTTCCTCTTCGATGGAGGATACGTAGGAGAAAAAGCCCCATTTTTGTCGACCTCAAAAAAATAAAAAAGAAATAAAAGGTAAGATAACACAATTTCACAATTCTAAAAAATAGGTTGTTGTCCTTTGAGACAAACGTGAGAGGTGCTAATACCTTCCTCAAACGTAAATACAACTCTCAAACTTAGAATTTTCGTTTTGACCGGTTTCCTTCGGTTTTTCCGACGTTTCCCACAAATAAACGTTGGTGGCGACTCCGCGCATCTTTCCTCCTTTGGAAAGCGCACCCGTGAACCTCGCCTCGCACGCCCGCAAAAGGTATGTGGTGGAAAGAAATGTGTGTAGACTATCGCGACTTAAACCGAGCCAGTCCTAAAGACAATTTTCCCCTGCCACACATTGATATATTGGTAGATAATACGACCAAGTTCGCCCTTTTCTCATTTATGGATGGTTTCTCGGGGTATAATCAAATAAAGATGGCACCCGAAGATGTAGAGAAGACCACTTTCGTCACCCTATGGGGAATGTTCTGCTATAAAGTGATGGCCTTCGGGTTGAAAAATGTTGGGGCAACCTATCAGCGTGCCATGGTGGCGTTGTTCCATGACATGATGCATAAGGAGATAGAGGTCTACGTAGATGACATGATTGCCAAGTCTCGGACTGAGGACGAACACCTCGTCAATCTCCGTAAGCTGTTTGGAAGGTTGCGGAAATACCAACTAAAGCTAAACCCAACCAAATGCACCTTCGGGGTAAAATCGGGGAAGTTGCTGGGGTTTATCGTAAGTCAGAAAGGGATAGAGATAGATCCCGAGAAAGTGAAGGCCATTCTTGAAATGCCAGAACCACGCACGGAGAAGCAGGTTTGAGGTTTCTTGGGTAGGTTGAATTATATCGAGAGATTTATCTCACAACTCACCCCTACATGTGAGCCCATTTTCAAGCTATTACGTAAGAACCAGACAGTCCTGTGGAACGGCGACTGCCAAGAGGCCTTCGAGAAGATCAAATAAAGCCTCGCGAACCCCCCAGTGCTCATGCCACCTGTAACAGGGAGACCTCTTTTCCTATACATGACTATGTTAGACGAGTCTATGGGGTGCGTGTTAGGTCAGCACGATGATTCTGGAAAAAGGGAACAAGCCATTTACTATCTAAGCAAGAAATTTACCGCATGTGA
Organism: Glycine max; assembly: GCF_000004515.6. Lineage (NCBI taxonomy): Eukaryota > Viridiplantae > Streptophyta > Magnoliopsida > Fabales > Fabaceae > Glycine > Glycine max. The sequence goes on from NC_038256.2 coordinate 13,539,807, forward strand.
GATGAATTACTCAATGCTGGAAAGGACGTACTGCGCCCTGGTGTGGGCGTCACATCGGCTTAGGTAGTACATGCTCAGTCATACCACGTGGCTTATTTCCAAAATGGATCCCGTTAAATACATCTTCGAAAACCCGGCTCTCACGAGACGAATTGCTAGGTGGCAGGTACTACTATCTGAATTCGATATTGTGTACGTCACCCAAAAGGTGATAAAGGGGAGCACTTTGGCAGATTATTTGGCCCAGCAACCCCTCCAGGATTATCTGCCGATGCACCCGGAGTTCCCGGATGAAGACATCATGGCCCTATTCGAAGAGAAGCAAACGCACAAGGACATAGACAAATGGATTGTTTGCTTCGATGGGGCATCTAATGCTTTGGGCCATGGAGTAGGGGCAGTCCTTGTATCCCCAGATGATCAGTGTATTCCTTTCACGGCTAGGCTAGGTTTTGATTGTACCAACAATATGGCCGAGTATGAAGCATGCGCCCTCGGGGTTCAAGCGGCCATTGATTTTGATGTAAAACTACTCAAAGTGCATGGAGACTCGGCTTTGGTGATACGCCAGTTGAAAGGAGAATGGGAAACTAGGGATCCGAAGTTGATACCCTATCAAACTCACATCTTAAGGACACCCATCCATGTTTCAACTGGCCCCACACGGGGATCTACCGTACATCGAGTTCAGATCTCAAGGCAGGCCAGCGTATTGTTGCGCGATAGAGGAAGAGCGGGATGGGAAACCGTGGTACTTCGATATCAAACATTATGTTGAGAACAAAGAATACCCACCAGGGATTTCCGACAATGACAAAAGAACGTTGAGGAGATTGGCTACTGGTTTCTTTGTAAGTGGTACCATCCTGTACAAACGAAACCATGATATGACCCTCCTACGATGCGTAGATGCCAAAGAGGCGAACTTCATAATTGAGGAGATCCACGAGGGTTCATTCGGGACACATGCCAATGGGCATGCTATGGCAAGGAAGATCCTTAGGGCCGGTTATTACTGGCTCACTATGGAAAGCGATTGCTGCGCACATGTAAGGAAGTGTCATAAATGTCAAGCGTACGCGGACAATGTCAATGTTCCGCCACATCCTCTGAATGTTATGTCCGCCCCTTGGCCTTTTTCCATGTGGGGGATAGATGTCATTGGGGCCATCGATCCCAAAGCTTCGAATGGTCACCGCTTCATTCTTGTGGCAATAGATAACTTCACCAAATGGGTCAAAGCAGCTTCTTATACTAATGTCACGAGAAGTGTGGTGGTCAGATTCATAAAGAGGGAGCTGATTTGTCGATACGGACTCCCTAAGAAGATCATAACTGACAATGGCACCAATCTGAACAACAAAATGATGCAAGAAATGTGCGAGGATTTCAAGATCCAACATCATAATTCCACCCCTTATCGGCCAAAGATGAATGGGGCTGTAGAGGCCGCGAATAAGAATATTAAGAAGATTGTTCAAAAGATGACGGTGTCATACAAAGATTGGCATGAGATGTTGCCTTTCACCCTGCACGGATATAGAACCTCGGTACGAACTTCTATTGGGGCAACGCCGTATTCCTTGGTTTATGGGATGGAAGCGGTACTCCCATTTGAGGTAGAGGTTCCTTCTCAGAGGATAATAGCGGAATCAGGCCTAAAAGAGTCAGAATGGGCTCGAGCACGCTACGACCAACTCAACCTTATTGAAGGTAAGCGGTTGACAGCCATGAGCCATGGGCGCCTATATCAACAAAGGATAAAGAACGCGTTCGATAAGAAGGTGCGCCCGCGCAAGTTCAACGAGGTGGACCTTGTGCTGAAGAAGATGTCCCACGTTGTTAAGGATAATTGAGGCAAGTGGGCCCCGAATTATGAAGGACCTTTCGTTGTGAGGAGGGCTTTTTCTGGGGGTGCCCTGATACTCACCAACATGGATGGCGAGGAGCTACCCTCGCCCGTGAACTCCGATGTCGTTAAGCGATATTACGCTTGAAGTCTGGGGTAATTGAGAGGGCTGTTGCATGTTCTTTTACTTCTGAGTTTTTTGTTCTTCTTGGTTTCCTCCAGGGATTCCCTTTCATTGTATTTGTCTCGTTTCTTTAAAAGAAGAGAAGATGGGTGAGGCTTCAGTCCTCCCTTTGATTTTAAACCTTGTGTTAATAACTTGAGCCCTCTTTGCTCAGTTCATGGGGTGCCCTAAGCGCTTAGATTAAAATTGAACCTAACCAGCCTTCACTAAAAAAAATCATTGAATTAAAAAACATTCATGCATGCACGCACACATGCATATCTTGTAGTAACAGGGGCAGAATCGTCTTAGGCCACGGTCAGAAGTCGAGACAAGTTGACGGCAGAAATCAACCAAGGTAAGATGATGACCCGGTCACGATTGGCCGCATATTGTTTGTTTCCTACTTGCAGGTACTTAGGGACGGATGCAAATGGAGGATAGGGTCACGACCGACCGATCGTCGTCCCTTTCCGGTGCTGGGCAAGCGGAGAACGTCGCTGCAAGGCAGCCCAGTATCCTTTGAATTCACAGTATTTATTACTATTGTTTGTTTTAAATAAGTAATCGACGTCTGATTCTAACTTAAGTAGGTTCGAGTAGGCAGACGCAAACCCGTAAAGGGGGGGAGGCATGTTTAATGTTTCCCAAAAAAAAAAAGGGTACAGGTTAGCTCGCCTAGGCGAGCAACCCCTGTACGAAAATATAAAGGAGTGGAGGGGGAACGTGTTCTTCACCCAAAAACTCTTCCCCCTCACTTCAAAAACTCCCAAGCTCACGGGAACTACAAGAACAACAGCCCCCAAGCTCCATTGTTGAGTTTTTGCTTCCCTTTTCACGCTTTAATTCTCTCCCCACAAGTAAGTGCAATTTCCCTTGGTTATTTGGCTCTCCATTGATGTGTTTTGGTGCTTTAGTTGCTTATTTTTCACAAAATTCATGAAGCAATTCACATCTAAATCCATGCTTGTTTTGTTGAGTTGAGGGTTTGTGTGAGAAGGCCTTAGGCCTATGTTGTATTCTGAAGCAATGGGGCATGCCACATTGCCCCCGTTCTCTTGCAATTTATGTCTAAACATGCGCCCACCGAGTGCTCGTTGAAATGCCCCAATGACATATGAATGTGATTTTGTAAAATCGGGATTATGGGACTGTTTTATATATATGGGGACAGCATAGGGGATTCGAAATGGGTGCCCAAATGCAATTCCAAGCTTAGAAACCCAAGCTCTTAGCTTCAATGCAAGGCCACATACTTATGACTAAGGACCTAAATTTTGGTTTTGGAAGTAGGAAGGCATGAAAATTAGGACATGATTGTGAGAGTTTTTTTACTCGAATTTGGCTGCCCCATGAGGGATACTTTGCACCTAGGTAGCGTGGAAAATACTTTTCAATGGTATGTAAATATGTGTGTAAATATAGGTAGCATGGAAAACACCTTTCAATGGTGTGTATATATGTGAACATATGGCATGAAATTCCTTGCAAAGTGTGAATGAGTATCTTCCTAAATGAATATTGAGGTCGCTTCCTAAATGAATGTATGCTGGCATGGAATTCCCTTTTGAATGCAAGTGTGTGCATGACGTAATTAGCTTTCCAACATGCATATAAATAAATGTGAGTGAAACAATAAAAGTTTGTATGATATATGTTTCAAATATGTATAGGTAGTTTGTGATAGCAAATGTTTAGGATGTGATTAGGTGTAAATTTTGACTCAATGCCTTGAGCATGAGAATGTGTGTTCTTTTCAAAATGCATATATATATGTATGGCAATTAGAATGTGTTGGATGTCCTTGTACGTTGACATAAATAGTAGGATATTCTACACATACGCATGTGCATAAATATTTTACCTTAAAAGTGTGCATGAGTTCATTCTAAATCGGAGGGATTAGCATGTCATTTTTGTGTTAAGATAAGCATTATCTTGTAAAACTAACTTCCCAAAATGTTTGTCTTTTTTTAGGAAATGGCCCCAAGGAAGCTTGCCTCAAAGAGATCCAAGAAAGACAAAGCGGCTGAAGGAACCAGTTCCGCTCCCGAATATGATAGACACCATTTTAGGAGCGCTGAGCACCAGTAGCGCTTCGAGGCCATCAAAGGATGGTCATTCCTCCAGGAGAGACGCGTCCATCTCAAGGATGACGAGTATACCGACTTCCAGGAAGAGATAGTTCGCCGGCGGTGGGCATCGCTGGTTACCCCCATGGCCAAGTTCGACCCAGACATAGTCCTCGAGTTTTATGCCAATGCTTGGCCTACAGAGGAGGGTGTGCGAGATATGCGATCTTGGGTGAGGGGTCAGTGGATCCCTTTCGATGCAGATGCCCTCAGCCAGTTCCTGGGATACCCTTTAGTGCTGGAGGAGGGCCAGGAGTGCGAGTATAGCCAGAGGAGGAACCAGGCCGATGGGTTTGATGAGGAGGCCATCGCCCAGTTGCTGTGTATACCGAGGCAGGATTTTGCCCGGATTGCTGCTGGGAGACGCGTGCGAATCATGCGCACCAACATGACCACCCTGACCCATATATGGATGACGTTGTTGCTCAGCAACATCCAGCCCAGCGATCATAATTCCGACCTCCCCCTGCCAAAGTGTCAGCTGGTGTACGCCGTCCTAACACAGATGAGCATTCACGTGGCTCAGTTGATCGCTGATGCCATTTATCTATTTGCAGGTATGGCGCCGACCAGGCACCCTTTGGACCCAGATAAGTCCAACAGGGCCCTGGGATTTCCCGCATTGATCACAGGACTTTGTCAGTCGTTCGGAGTCCCCGTCGCACCTAGCAAGGTGATTCGGCCACCCATCACCTGGGCTTTTATTGAGAAGTATTGCACGCAGAGACCGGCCCAGGGTGATGCACCACAGGCCGCAGACGCGCCGCCACCTCATCAGGCTGGCCTAGCTGGGTCATTTGATTCGGAGCAGTATTTACGGCATGTGGTTCGCTGGCAGGCGGCCAACCACCGGGCGCATGTGCAGACCCATGACTGTCTTTACCAGTTGAGCCTCAGCCTGCAGAGCCAGGGTTTTACTTCTTTTCCATGCCCTACTCCGGATCAATTCAGGGCAGAGGTCGCATGGCCCAGAGATTGGCGTGAGGCCCAGGCAGGGGAGGCACCCGCAGAGGCTCCCGGCGAGGCAGATGAGGCCCGCGAGGACGAGGAGATGACCGATTTGCTTGATTTCTTATGAGGGAGCGGAGCTACATGATTGGGAGATCCCTAGATCCATATTCTCTTTTATGTTTCCTCTTTTATCTGTTACGTATCATTTTATTTTTTTTTAACTAAGGGACTAACGTTTGTTTCATTTTGATTGACTTTTGTTTTGTGCATACATGTCGTTTGAACTGTTACGTTAGTATTTACTTCGTTGTTGTCAATAGTGTCTGTTGAAATTCCGGAATCACGTAGAATTTTTTCACTTTTAGGAACGTCGTCCAAAATAAAAATAAAATGAACCAAAATCATGATAAAAAAAGAAAGAAGCGTTGTGAATAAAATGTCTATGTATATAAAGAAAAAGGAAAAAATGTTTTTAAAAGGGAAATATGTATAAAAGGATTTTTGTGTGTAAATGATGCGTGGAAAGGAATTCTTGTGTGTGTGAGCAATGAGTGTATATAAAGAAACTTTTGTATGAACCACAGGTGTGTGTTGAAAAAAAGGAAGGAAGAGAAAAATATTTGAACATGAATAGGGTTCGTATATAGACTGTGTGACGTAAACAGAAAGAGTTCTAATGCGTGTACAGAAAAAGTTCGTCATGTATAAGAATGCAGATATACAAAGAAAAGTTTTCCTCATAAAGGGCCATGGGTGTATAGTTTTGTGAATATAAAAATGAAACAAAAAGGAAAAAAGAAAGGAAGACCTCGAAGGTCGACATGTTATAGTTAGGAAGCATAAATCATTCGTAGAGAGCAAACATATCTTTTGGAAACAAGGGATTGACGCTAAGAGTTTATTTTCCTGAATAACCGAGATAAGAATGGATGAATTCATTGAACTGATGAAAGAACATAATTTGGAAACATTGGGTCTGTTTGTGTAAATTCCCAACCGTAGTATCACAATGCCATAAACGGGATGCTTGGGTGCCCACCTGGTTGTGGCCATGACTAATTTTGCACGTTGTTTCCAAATCATCATTGTCGCGCGTGCCTTGTGGAATAATATGGAAGTTCGGCCCGAGACCGACACCTTGACACCCAAATTTGTTTTGCCCCAGATATCAAGATCAGGGCTCCCACGATAAAAGCCCCCTTTTTTGAGACACAACCTCAGACTATTTTGGACCTTGGCCTATCAAAAGAATCCTCATCCTCTCCCCCGAAGCAAAGGACAACGAAATCTCCTCAAGGGAGAGCGAATAGAATGCTAAAACCCAATTTCCAAAAGAAAGGAATGGAAAAGGAGAAGTGAAAAGAAAGAAAAAGGAAAAGATGAAAACAAAGAAAAGAACAATAAAAAAGAAAGAAAAAGAAGGATTCCCGATCGAAGATCGAAAGGAAGTAAAAATGGAAAATAGGAGGAAAACAGAGTAATTCTCAATCAATGAAAGAAAGAGAACAGAAAATCTTCAGACCAGATAAATTTTCGGCAAGGTAGGTGACTATAGGCAAAGGAAAACCCATTTTTTGGCGGTTCTTCCTTTCGAATGGCCATTCAAGGTCATTCTCGATTGGCGATATCCCGCCCCACATAAACAAAGAGAAAAAGGCCGGAACACTTGGCTTCCTCCCCAAAAAACACTACCCTCGAGAAAATCCTATTGATCCGTGATCGTACGTGTGATCTTTGATTCGATAGGAAATCGTGTGCAAAATAAAGTCATGGTGCAGTTATGGTTTGGGATTAGGGTAAAATACTTGCCTGTGTGAGTTTTTTATACACTATGAGTGATTTATTCCCAGTTCCAGCTTAACCCGATGTTTCCCCTGAATGTTCATTTAAAAGTTGAATGTTGACATCCTGCCCTTCGTTTTCGGGTACGAGGAAGATTACCCTTGGCATAAGTATATTGTTTCTCCAAGATATGGTGCTCTCGCGAATGATTTATTTTTCTTTGCAAAAAGCATGTTTTCCTTTTTAGGTGGAAAAAACCCGGTGGACCATTCGGTCCTGCCAACTACTTTTCTTCGGAGCCCCATGAATTGATTGTCGTTCATGCATCCTCCACCCATGAGTTTGGAGCCATGCGTAGTGATTGCCTAGTGCAATTCTCCATTCTCACCTTTTATTCGGAGCCCCATGAATTGATTTGTCGTTCATGCATCCTCCACCAACGAGTTTGGAGCCATGCGTAGTGATTGCCTAGTGCAATCCTCCATTCTCCAATGTGTTCTTCACCGTCAAGTGCGGACCCTCTTGACTGGGAAATGTGGTCTTTGTTATTTTCCCGATTGATTCCTCCACCAACGAGTTTGGAGCCATGCGTCGTGATTGCCTAGTGCAATTCTCCATTCTCACCTTTTATTCGGAGCCCCATGAATTGATTTGTCGTTCATGCATCCTCCACCAACGAGTTTGGAGCCATGCATAGTGATTGCCTAGAGCAACCCTCCATTCTCCAATGTGTTCTTCACCGTCAAGTGCGGACCCTCTTGACTGGGAAATGTGGTCTTTGTTATTTTCCCAATTGATTCCTCCACCCACGTGTTTGGAGCCATGTGTAGTGATTGCCTAGTGCAATTCTCCATTCTCACCTTTTATTCGGAGCCCCATGAATTGATTTGTCGTTCATGCATCCTCCACCAACGAGTTTGGAGCCATGCGTAGTGATTGCCTAGTGCAACCCTCCATTCTCCAATGTGTTCTTCACCATCAAGTGCGGACCCTCTTGACTGGGAAATGTGGTCTTTGTTATTTTCCCGATTGATTCCTCCACCAACGAGTTTGGAGCCATGCATAGTGATTGCCTATTGCAATTCTCCATTCTCACCTTTTATTCGGAGCCCCATGAATTTATGGTCGTTCATGCATCCTCCACCAACGAGTTTGGAGCCATGCGTAGTGATTGCCTAGTGCAATCCTCCATTCTCCAATGTGTTCTTCACCATCAAGTGCGGACCCTCTTGACTGGGAAATGTGGTCTTTGTTGTTTTCCGGATCGGTTCCTTCACCAAACATGTGCATATATGAATATTTTGTTATCGGTGTTTGTTGTAGTTTGTGTTTGTTTTGTGTTGTGCAGAGAACTACGTAGGTCTGATTTTTTTAAGGTCGAACGCCTTAAAATGATCACCTTTCAAGTAAAAAGAATCGCTTGATTCACTCTTAAGAAAGAACTACGTAGGTCTGATTTCCTCTTCGATGGAGGATATGGAGGAGCAAAAGCCCCATTTTTTTCAACCTCAAAAAAATAAAAAAGAAATAAAAGGTAAGATAACACAATTTCACAATTCTAAAAAATAGGTTGTTGTCCTTTGAGACAAACGTGAGAGGTGCTAATACCTTCCTCAAACGTAAATACAACTCCCGAACTTAGAATTTTCGTTTTGACCGGTTTCCTTCGGTTTTTCCGACGTTTCCCACAAATAAACGTTGGTGGCGACTTCGCGCATCTTTCCTCCTTTGGAAAGCGCACCCGTGAGCCTCGCCTCGCACGCCCGGAAAAGGGCATGTTGCGACATTGCGTAATTCGTAAAGTTTCGCAACATTCCAGAAAGAAAATAGGTGTCGTTACGAAATCCATAAAGTTCTGTAACGTTTCGGAAAGGAATCAACAAAAAAACACAAAGGGGGTGTATTTAGTGAAAAGGGGGTGCAAATAGCAACCAGACCCACTTTGGCCTTCCTGAGGGTTCCTAAAGAAGGAGGTGCCTTCTGGTGGAAGCAACCCTGATTGCCTGGGCGAGCTGGGCGGCAACCACCTCCCTTTTTTCTCCTAAAAATAAGGGAAAGAAGGTAGAGCCAATTGTTCAGCCCTTCTGGTATTTGAGGATTCTCTCGAAATTAGTGAGAAAAATTGTTTCCGTGAAAAAAATTCAAGCTAAGGTGCTTTCTTAATGCTTATGAGACGTTTCCATAAGCGATTTCGTGGAGATTCTTCACTGTTCTTCATCGTTCTTCGTTTGTTCTTCGGTCTTCAACCGGTAAGTTTTCGAAATCGAATCTTTCAATTCATTCTATGCACCCTTAGTGGTCCCTACTTGTTTTGCGTACTTTTATTTTCATTTCGTTTGTTTTCCGTACCCCCTTTTAACGTGCTTTAACCGTTTATTTAAGCCATTTTCTTACCTAATAAATGATAAAATGAATTTCAACCGATCATTTGCGTTTTAATCTTGTTTAATCACTGTTAAAACAAAATCTATTTGATCGTTCACACTGTAACCTCAGTTAAACCATAAAAAGCAAAATAATAATAAAATAATCAAAATATCTTTGAATAAAAGAATCAAAAAAATCAACCGGATGTTTTTTCTTTGGAAGTTTCCTTGAATGAATTGACTAATAACCAAAGTGAAACTAAGGCTAAAATCAACTCACAAATCAAGCTTTGTCCGTAAAAATCACTAAAACCTATTTTAAGGTCCAACGCCTTAAGCGATCCTCTTTGCTTTTATCAGTTAATATGGACCGTTCAAAAGCATAAAATCAACCCATAACTTTACCGCTTTTGAAAGAACTACGTAGGTCTGATTTCCTCATCGCAATTGAGGATACGTATGAGCAAAAGCCCCGTTTTTGTTGACCACCCCAAGAGATTGTTAATGGTCCAACGCCTTAACGTTTCTCTCCTTTCAAAAACCAAGAGATCGTTAATGGTCCAATGCCTTAACGTTTCTCTCCTTCCAAAACCAAGAGATCATTAATGGTCCAACGCCTTAACGTTTCTCTCCTTTCCAAAAATCAAAAGATCATTTAATGGTCCAACGCCTTGAACGACTTTTGTTCGGTTAAAATCGATCTTGCGGAAAAAGATCAAAACAACTTAACCAACGTTTAGTTTTAAAAGAACTACGTAGGTCTGATTTCCTCATCGCAATTGAGGATACGTAGGAGCGAGGGAAACACCCTTGTCGACCACAAAAAGATAAAAAAATACAAAAGGCATAAAAAGACATAAAAACGTAAAAAAGGGAAAATAAAACTGATCGAGGCCGTACTCGAATCAAATAAACATTAAAAATGCAGTATCTAGGAAGTGATCCTAGGTCCTCTCCCAACGAGCAATGGTCAACCAAACGTTCATAACAGATAGTAATAAAACAATAACGAATTGGGGGGGGGGTTGTTTGTTTTTTGTAAAGTAAACAGGAAGTAAATTTGAATTAGAAAATATCAGAATTAAAACACGTTGTTTCCCCTTGATTCACAAGTAAGTCTCTTATCCTAGGTTACGAGAATTTATCCTTAATCAGTTCAACAAATTAATCAAACTCTAAATTAAATTACTAAGCGAAATTTAACATAAGGCATTCATTATGTAATTAAGCAATACATACACCAATTAATCATGAACAAACTTATCATTAAGCATGAACGTAAATTAAGCGCAGAGACAATTAATCAAGCACTAAGCATGCATGGATTAATAGCAACAAATATAGAGTAATTGGTGAAGAGGAAAAACTGAATAGAGTTCAATTGTAATAATGAAACCTCAAAGAGAGTTGTGCTTGATCCTCAAGAGAAAACAACACTGGAGACTTAGCCTTCCATTAATCAGTAGAAACGAAATTGTAGATTGAAGCAGAAAACGAAATTTTATTGCTACGTGAATAGTAAAAACTGGAATTGCAAAACCTAAAATTTTTCTGTCCCTAAAACAAAAAAGAGAGAGGGAGAGAGAGAGGGAGCCTAAAACTAGAACCTTGGTGTTGTTATATAGTTTTAAGCCCCAAAGCTTACAAATCTGTTTTAAGTCCAAGCCCATAAATAAAATAAAATCTAGATAAGATAAGATAAAATCAAGATGAAATAATATCTAGATGAAATAAAATCTAGATAAGATAAGATAAGATAAGATCTAGATGAAATAATATCTAGATGAGATAAAATCTAGATAAGATAAGATTTGGTAGAATAAAATTGTCTGCTCTCTTCAAGTCCAAGCCCAATTACTTATAATTCTCCTAAAATTAAATTAAAAACACAAAATTAATCCAGTAGGCCCAAATGATAAAACTGCATAATTAATTTGACAATTAAGGCTAATTAGTAATTAAAATGGTGACAAAAAAGGTTAAGAAATAGGAGAAAATGATGACACATCAAATCCCCTCACACTTAGCCTTTTGCACTCCTGTGCAAAATAAAAAAAAATGGTGACAAAAAGGGTAACATATTTCTCAATGAATCTCAAGGGACAAATCCAGAGACATTAAAGAGAAACAAACAGACACAACAAGAATTACATATTTCTCAATGAATCTCAAGGAATGAAAAGAATAGGTAACATGCAACACGTAAAGAGTTAAAGAGTGAAGGCCGTCATGAAAATCATCCAAGCATCTCAAACATAGTAAGATAGTAAATCAGCTCAATAATGAAAAGTGATAAAGCCTCACAAGATATGCACTCTATCTCTCAAGTGTCTAGGCTACTATTTACTCTCAAAGCACCCATGAAAACAAACACCACATAGACTTGACAAGACTCTAAAATTGACAACCACATCACGAGCACATGCACATGAGGATCAAAAGGTCTTTTAAGGTTGTAATGGGGCCAAGGACAAGATAGATGAAAGTATGGGATGGTTGCTAAAACCCAAAGGAATAGAGGAGCATTGGGGAATAAGTGGGAAGTAAGAAAAGTAGTAAACCCCAAAACCAAAATTACAAATTAAGCTTTAAAAAGTAACCGAAACAAAATCAACCAAGTCCTCAAACCAATTCAAGTCTTCAAACCAATACCTCATTTATTCAACCTCATTTTTTTCTATTTTTTTTTTTATTTTTTTTGAACGTGAACAGTAGCAATTGAAAGCATTTTAAAAATAAAGCAACAATTAGGCAATATATGTATATACATCAAGCATGGCCAACAAAAACATATCATCCAATGAAACATACCTCCCCTTCACACTTATTCCCAAAACAATTCCAAAGCTCCAAAATTCCTTAAGGGTAGGGTGAGATCATGGTTTTTCACTTAAGACTTGTAATGAGCTTCAAAACAAATAAAGGGGAACATAGGCTCAAAGGGGCTATCAAAGGAATTAATTCAAGGTAGGCTCATTTGGCTAGAGGCTTATAAGAACAAAATGCCTAAATCATCTCCCAACATGCATGGGAAGCAAGAAGTATCAACAAGAGTAAAGCCAAGGCTATTGTGCAAGCAATCAACGGGGCAAAACACACAGAATAAAATAGATGATGATGGCTCAAATTCTCACCAAGGGTAAATCTATCACTTTCAATTCGAACTTTCAAAACTAACTTGACATGTAGAGAAAAACAAGGATTTCAATTAACAAAATGCCAAGAAAATCCTATTTCAAAAACAATTACCCATTACCTGTACATAACCTATAATTCTAAGAGAAACATGCAATGTTGTACACAAAACATAAAACCAAAATAACCAAAATAAACCTAGAAAGCCTAAAAAAAATTAAACTAGAAAACCTAATAAAATTAAACTAGCATACCCAACAAAATTAAAGAACAATCTTCTCCCCCCCCCCCCCCCCCCACACTTAAACAACACATTGTCCTCAATGTAGCACAATCAATAAAGAACAATCAATAAATTTGGACAAGTGCAATAAAAGTAAAGAAGGAGACAGAAAAAGAAAACTTCCTAAGTCATGGTGGAAGAGAAGTAGGGTGAAGTACGGAGGTCTCCTCCACCACTACATCCACTAAGGAGGGATTTGTGAGGAATGGTTTCAGCCGGTGTCCATTGACCTTGAAGCCCTTATCTGTGGATTCACTTTTGATCTCAACTGTACCATAAGGAAAAACATCAGTCACCACAAAAGGACCAATCCACTTTGACCTCAACTTACCACTCACGAGTCCGAGCCTAGAGTTATACAATAAAAATTTTTGTCCAACCATGAAGTCCTTCTTAGCTATCAAACTATCATGGAACTTCTTAGTCTTCTCCTTGTAGAATTTGGAATTCTCATAGGCTTATAAACCAATTTAATCTAGCTCACTTAGTTGCAACTTCCTTTCCTCTCTGGCCTGATCAATAGAGAAGTTGCAGGTCTTTATAGCCCAGTAGGCTTTGTGCTCTATCTCTATAGGAAGATGACATGCCATGCCAAAGACAACCTGATAAGGAGACATTCCTATGGGTGCTTTGTAGGCAGTCCTATGCGCCCAAAGAGCATCATCCAACCTAGTGCTCCAATCCTTTATGTTCGGCTGCATAATCTTCTCCAAGATCCTTTTTATCTCCCTGTTTGAAATCTCAGCCTGCCCATTAGTTTGGGGGTGGTATGGTGTGGAAATTCTGTGCACGACCCCATACTTTTTTAGCAAGGCATACATGGATCTGTTACAAAAATGGGTGCCTTGATCACTAACGATGGCTCTAGGGACTCCAAACCTGCAAAACAGATTAGATCTAACAAAATCTACAACAACCTTAGCATCGTTAGTTCTGGTGGGTTTGGCTTCCACCCATTTTGAGACATAATTAACAACAAGGAGAATATAAACAAAACCAAAAGAGATAGGGAAAGGCCCCATAAAATCTATACCCCAGACATCAAACACCTCACAGAATAACATGGGTTGTTGAGGCATTTGCTGTCTCCATGAAGGTGAGCCGCCTGCTCTCTGACAAGGCTCACAAGTGCTACATATTCTCCACGCATCCTTGAAGATGGTGGGCCAATAGAGACCGCAGTCAAGCACCTTGCGCGCTGTTCTCTGTATGCCAAGATGACCACCTGGTGCGGAAGAATGATAGAATTGTAGGACCGAGTCAATCTCATGGTCTGGAATGCATCTCCTAATAACCTGGTCACTGCATAACTTCCATAAATAGGGGTCATCTCAAATATACTGCTTAGCATCGCTCTTAATTTTATCATTTTGAGCTTTAGATGCTAAGGGAGGAAAAATAGAAGCAACTAGATAATTCACAATATTAGCAAACCAATGAGTGGGGAAGGAATCAAAAATACTATACAGAATGTACAAATGGTCATCTGGAAAAACATCTCAAATGGGTGAGTCCTTAGACACACGCTAAATCCTACTCAGATGGTCAGCCGTAAGGTTCTGTGCACCACTCCGATCATGGATCTCCAAATCAAACTCTTGGAGCCAAAGCATCCACTGATCAATCTAGGCTTTGATTCAGCCTTCTTCAATAGGTACTTCAGAGCTGCATGGTCAGTATAAACAATGACACGAGTACCAAGCAAATATGAATGAAATTTTTCAAGAGCAAAAACTATTGCTAATAGCTCCTTCTCTGTGGTAGTGTAATTTGCTTGAGCAGCATCCAAAGTTTTGGAGGCGTAGTAGATCACCTGAGGCAGCTTATCAATTTTTTGAGCAAGGACAACCCCCAATACGTAATTGGATGCATTGCACATTAGCTCAAATGGGGCTGTCCAATCAGGTGCCTGAATGATAGGGGTGGTAGTCACCACACGCTTGAGGCAATCAAAAGCCTCTTTGCACTGGTCATCAAAATCAAACTCCACCTCCTTTTGCAGCAGATTGGATAATGGAAGGGCCACTTTGCTAAAATCCTTGATAAAGTGTCTATAAAACCCTGCCAAGCGCTCAAGCATTTGATCAATGAATGGCAGGGGAAAATGATCTTTTCTGGTTACCTGGTTTAGCCTCCTATAATCATTGTAGACTCGACACCTGTTCTGCACTCTTGTGGGAATAAGCTCATCCTTTTCATTCTTGATCACTGTGAGGCCTATCTTCTTAGAAACCACATGGACTGGACTCACCCACTGGCTGTCAGAAATGGGGTAGATGATTCCAGCTTGTAAGAGCTTGGTCACTTCTTTTTTCACCACATCTAGAATGACGGGGTTAAGTCGCCACTGTGGCTGCCTCATTGGCTTAGCTTCATCCTCTAAAAGTATCCTATGCGTGCAGGTAGATGGGCTAATACCAGGAATGTCTACTAAAGTCCATCCAATGGATTTCTTGTTCTTCTTGAGAACTAGCAACAACTTCTCCTCTTGCTCGACAGCAAGGGAGGCAGATATGATCTCTGGAAATTTTTCCTTGTCCTCCGAGTAAGCATATTTGAGGTTTGCTGGTAAGGGCTTCAACTCTGGTGTGGGTGGTGGCTGAACAGTGGGAGGAACCAGGGTAGGAGAAGAAGAAGGTTCCTCAGCCTGTACCTCATGAAGCAAGTCAGAAGTATATGCACTTCCTGCAACATGGTTAGTGCATTCTGGCTCTAAAAAATCAACATCAAGAGGTACAACATCCAGAAAATCAGAACCAGACTCAAATTCAAATTCACTCTCAGCATAAAAATCAGATACAGGATCAGATTCAAACTCAGATTCAGATTCAATGCATAAGGAGTGACAAGTATGCAGATCAAATAAAAATGGATGTTTCCTACCATGAAGCAACACTTCTATTTGCCAAATGAATCACCACATCTGTAGATTGCAAAGGTCCAAGAGATAAAGAATTGAAAATGGATAGAGGCATGACACTAACTGATGCTCCTAGATCTAGCATGGCATTCTCAAATTTACTGTTCCCAATAATGCAAGGTATACAGAAAGTACCTGGGTCCTTACATTTCTCAGGAATGTGAGGGACAGATTTACCTATCAATGCTGACACATTTCTGCCCATGCTAATTCTTTCATTGCCTTTGAGCTTCCTTTTGTGGGTGCACAACTCCTTCAAAAACTTGGCATATCTTGGAATTTGCTTGATGGCATCTAGCAGAGGTATGTTCACCTCTACTTTTCTGAAGGTCTCCAAGATCTCCTTTTCCGCTTCTTCCATCATTTTGTTTAGAATTTCTCTAGGTGGGAATGGAAGAGGGATAGGGGGCTGCTGTAAGTCAGAATTACCAGAAGAAGGTCCACCTGCATGAAAATTTTTGTTAGGAAGCTTTCTCTTTTGTGCAACTATCTCATCCTCTTTTTCAGGTGTAGAATGAAGCTTGATAGGTTCAGGTGCAGGTGCTACTACTGGTGGAGGCACTTGAATTTGGTTGCCCAACCTCAAGGTGATGTCACTCACATTTTTCGGATTCTGCACAGTTTGTGAAGGCAATTTGTCAGAATTTTGGGACTAAGCTTGGTTCATCTGAGTAGCCATCTTCCCCATCTGATTTGTCAAACTCTGAATGGAGGCTCTTGTCTTTTGCTGAAATTGCATATTCTGGATGGTCATTTGCCTAACTAATTCTTCTAAGAAAGGTTGAGGAGGAGCCTTAGTTGCTTGTTGTCTTTGTTGTGACTGCTGCTGTATTGGAGGAGGAACATATGGCTTGTTTGGACCAGCAGCATTCTGGTAAGGAGGGACAGGCTGTTGTTGTTGTGGAGGACTTGTCCATCTCAGATTTAGATGATTCCTCCAACCTGGATTGTATCTGTTGCTTGAAAGGTCCTAATTATTCTGTTGTTGTTGGTTTTTCTGCTGAGGAGGTCTATTATAAATGTTTGCAGCATAAGCTTCAGGTTGCTCATTGACTCCAAATTGCTGCAAAGAAGGACAGAGATCTGTATGGTGATCTGCAGAAGAACATAGACCACAGACTCTTGCAACAGGTGCAAATTTCTGATTTATGGCGAGCTAGGTTACTAGGTTGACCAAGGCATCAAGTTTTCCCTCAAGCTTTTTATTTTCAGCAGATGAAGATGAATCTGTGGCCACCTCATGGACTTCTCTAAAGACAATAGCATCATTTCTTGCACTGAATTGTTGGGAGTTGGAAGCCATCTTCTCAATCAAATTCCTAGCTTCAGCAAGGGTCATATCACCAAGAGCTCCACCACTGGTAACATCAATCATACTCTTCTCCATGTTACTAAGTTCTTAAGATGATTATGAGGTTCTTCACCTGCAAGACCATGAAACTTGGGCAGCAAATGTATTAGTCCAGTCTTGAGAACATATGGAACACCCTCATCAGGATATTGAATGCACAAGCTTTCATAAGTGAAATCAGGTGTAGCCATCTCCCTAAGATTCCTCTCACGAGGTGGAGGTTGTGCCATGTTCTCAGTATAAAAATTAGTAGTGGAATGCTCAAAATCAGAATATTCAGAATCACCCTCAACAGAATGCTTAGAATGCTCAAAGTGCACAGAATGACCAGGATGCACACTATGCCTAACTAATCTATGAAAGGTTCTATCTATTTCAGGATCAAAGGGTTTTAAATCACCTGGATTGTCCCTAGTCATGCACTATATGCAGCAAATAATCTGTTTCTTAGCAAGCACCTAACAAGGGGGTAAAACTACAACTATACTCAAACGATATCAAAATAGGCTGAAATTTTGTGAGGAACACCCTAAAATCATGAAAAGATAGCACAAAAGTTTTCAAACAAAAATTCAAAGTCTAACCATGAAAACTACCTAAGCAAAGTTTAGAAAAATAAGGCAATAATACTTAAAAAATAAAATAAACTTAGTAAACGACAGATTTTTGGAGTATGGGAGTCCTTAAGCCGGTTGCCACAATATGAAAAAAAATTTTCTACCCCAAATGCATATATAATAGTAGTCGTTCTGATACTCGGAGCAAAAGTTATGGCCGTTTTAAGTTTTGCTAAAAACAAGTTCCAAAAATAAGTGCTCCTGGTATTTTTCACAAAATATGGATCAAAAGAAGCTACCACACAAAAATTCAGCCAAAAATAACAACTCTAACTATCAAAACAAAAATCATTAATTAAATTGCAAAATTCATCGCTAATTCCCAGTCGCTAATCACTGTTCATCACTATTCACAGCAAAACAACAGGCTGAATCAGTCGTTGAATCCATCGCTAAAACTGTCGCTAAAAAGGGAATGCAACTGAAATGCAAAACAAAACGCTACACAAAATAAGATAACTAAACACTATTATGAACCTTTGGCCCACTGCTCCCCGGCAACGGCACCAAATTTGATTGAGGCCGTACCTGAATCAAATAAACATTAAAAATACAGTATCTAGGAAGTGATCATAGGTCGTCTCCCAACGAGCAATGGTCAACCAAACGTTCATATCAAATAGTAATAAAACAGTAACGAATTGGGGGGGTTGTTTGTTTTTTGTAAATTAAAAGCAAGTAAATTTGAATTAGAAAATATCAAAATTAAAACACGTTTCCCCTTGATTCACAAGCAAGTCTCTTATCCTAGGTTACAAGAATTTATCCTTAATCAGTTCAACCACTTAATCCAACCCTAAATTAAATTACTAAGCGAAATTTAACATAAGGCATTCATTATGTGATTAAGCAACACATACACCTATTAATCATGAACGAACTGATCATTAAGCATGAACGTAAATTAAGCGCAAAGACAATTAATCAAGCACTAAGCATGCATGGATTAATAGCAACAAATACAGAGTAGTTGGTGAAGAGGAAAAACTGAACAAAATTCAATAGTAATGATAAAACCTCAAAGAGAGCTGTGCTTGATCCTTAAGAGAAAACAACGCTGGAGACTTAGCCTTCCATTAATCAGTAGAAACGAAATTGTAGATTGAAGAAGAAAACAAAATTTTATTGCTACGTGAATAGTAAAAACTGGAATTGCAAAACCTAAAATTATTCTTTGTCCCTAAAACGAAAGAGAGAGAGAGAGAGAGAGAGCCTAAAACTAGAACCTTGGTGCTATTATATAGTTCTCAGCCCCAAAGCTAATAAATCTATTTTAAGTCCAAGCCCATAAATAAAATAAAATCTAGATAAGATAAAATCTAGATGAAATAAAATCTAGATAAGATAAGATATAGATGAAATAATATCTAGATGAGATAAAATCTAGATATGATAAGATAAAATCTAGATGAAATAATATCTAGATGAGATAAAATCTAGATAAGATAAGATTTGGTAGAAAAAATTGTCCGCTCTCTTCAAGTCCAAGCCCAATTCTAGATTCAAGCCCAATTACTTATAATTCAACTGAAATTAAATTAAAAACACAAAATTAATCCAGTAGGCCCAAATGATAAAACTGCATAATTAATTTGACAATTAAGGCTAATCAAAAATTAAAATGGTGACAAAAAGGGTTAAGAAATATGAGAAAATGATGACACATCAAAAACAAATCGAAGACATGATATTGCACACTTGATTAAAGGCTGTCACCCTTTGTGATGGACTCGTGGGGTGCTAATACCTTCCCCGTGCGTAAAAACAACTCCCGAACCTTTCACGATTAAAGTTCGTAGACCACACCTTTCCGATTTTTCTGACGTTTTCCTCGAATAAACGTTGGTGGCGACTCCGCGCATTTTCCTCCCGTGGAAGACGTACCTGTGAGCCCCACGTCGCCCTCCCGCCGAAGGATAGGTTGCGACAACCCCTAATACAAAAACTAGTCTAGGTGCCCTAAAATACAAGGGCTGAAAAGTCCTATATTTCTAGGATACCTTACCTATATTATGGAGCCCTAAATACAAGGCCCAAAAATAATGAAACCTTAATCTAATATGTACAAAAATAAGCGGGCTCACACTTAGCCCATGGGCCTAAAATCTACCCTATGGCTCATGTGAATGCTAAGGCCTTCTCTTGTATCTCTGGCCTAATCTTCTTAGAGTCTTCTATCTGATGCCCTTGCGGGGTAGGATTGCATCATTCCCTATCCCTTGAAAAGGATTTGACCTCAAATCCATATGTTCTTGAAACTCAGGGATTCTTTCATCAACACTTGTAAAAAGAATAAAAACATATGTATTAGTGATGTTGGGTATGTTAAAGTAGGGTAAGGACTGAAAACCCCTTTCCTGACCATCTTCCCATGAGAGAACATAGTTCCTCACCAACTCAATGAGTGGTGCTACAAGTATAGAGAAATATGGGACAAACCTTTTGTAAAAGTTTTTTAAGTCATTGAAGCCCCAAATTTCCCTTATACATGGTGGAGTAGACCACTCAGGAATGACCTTTATTCTCTTAGGGTCCATCGGAAGCCCTTGATCACTATTTAAAAAGTTAAGGAAAGTAATGGAATCAAAGATACCTTTTTCTTTATTTTCATGTTGATTATTCCTACAACAAATTATGACAAACCTAAGGTGTCCCTTATTCGCGAGATTTATCTCGCAACTCACCCCTACATGTGAGCCCATCTTCAAGCTATTACGTAAGAACCAGGCGGTCCTGTGGAACAGCGACTGCCAAGAGGCCTTTGAGAAGATCAAACAGAGCCTCGCAAACCCCCCGGTGCTCATCCCACCTGTAACAGGAAGACCTCTTTTCCTATACATGACTGTGTTAGATGAGTCTATGGGGTGCGTGTTGGGTCAGCACGATGACTCTGGGAAAAAGGAACAAGCCATTTACTACCTAAGAAGGAAGTTTACCGCATGTGAGATGAATTACACAATGCTGGAAAGGACGTGCTGCGCCCTGGTATGGGCGTCACATCGTCCTAGGCAATACATGCTCAGGCATACCACGTGACTTATTTCCAAAATGGATCCCGTGAAGTACATCTTTGAGAAACCGGCCCTCACCGGACAAATCGCTAAGTGGCAGGTACTACTATCTGAATTTGATATTGTGTACGTCACCCAAAAGGCGGTAAAGGGAAGCGCCTTGGCAGATTATTTGGCCCAGCAACCCCTCCAGGATTATCGCCCGATGCACCTTGAGTTCCCGGATGAAGACATCATGGCCCTGTTCGAAGAGAAGCGGACGCATGAGGACATAGACAAATGGATTGTTTGCTTCGATGGGGCATCTAATGCTTTGGGCCATGGAGTAGGGGCAGTCCTTGTATCCTCGGATGATCAGTGTATTCCTTTCACGGCCAGGCTAGGTTTCGATTGTACCAACAATATGGCCGAATATGAAGCGTGCGCCCTTGGGATTCAAGCGACCATTGATTTTGATGTAAAGCTACTCAAAGTGTATGGAGACTCGCCTTTGGTAATACGTCAGTTGAGAGGAGAATGGGAAACTAGGGATCCGAAGTTGATACTCTATCAAACTCACATCTTGAAGTTAGCTTAATTCTTTGACGACATTTCTTTCCACCACATACCTCGGGAAGACAACCAAATGGCTGATGCATTGGCCACCCTGGCTTCCATGTTTCAACTTGCCCCACACGGGGATCTATCGTACATCGAATTCAGATCTCAGGGCAAGCCATCACATTGTTGTGTGATAGAGGAAGAGCGAGATGGGAAACCATGGTACTTCGACATCAAACAATATGTTGAGAACAAAGAATATCCACCAGGGATTTCCGACAATGACAAAAGAACGTTAAGGAGATTGGCTACTGGTTTCTTTGTGAGTGGTACTATCCAGTACAAACAAAACCATGACATGACCCTTTTACGATGCGTAGATGCCAAAGAGGCGAACTACATGATTAAGGAAATCCACGAGTGTTTATTTGGGACATATGCCAATGGGCATGCTATGGCCAGGAAGATCCTTAGGGCCGGTTATTACTGGCTCACTATGAAAAGCGATTGCTGCACCCATGTAAGGAAATGTCATAAATGTCAAGCGTACGCGGACAATGTCAATGTTCTGCCACATCCTCTGAATGTTATGTCCGCCCCTTGGCCTTTTTCCATGTGGGGGATAGACGTCATTGGGGCCATCAAACCTAAAGCTTCGAATGGTCATCGCTTCATTCTTGTGGCGATAGATTACTTCACCAAATGGGTCGAAGCGGCTTCCTATATCAATGTCACGAGGAGTGCGGTGGTCAGATTCATAAAGAGGGAACTGATTTGTCGATATGGACTCCCTAGGAAGATCATTACTGACAATGGCACCAATCTGAACAACAAAATGATGCAGGAAATGTGCGAGGATTTCAAGATCCAACATCATAATTCCACCCCTTATCGGCCAAATATGAATGGGGCTGTAGAGGCTACAAATAAAAATATTAAGAAGATTATTCAGAAGATGACGGTGTCATACAAAGATTGGCATGAGATGCTGCCTTTCGCCTTGCACGGATATAGAACCTCGGTACGAACTTCTACTGGGGCAACGCCATATTCCTTGGTTTATGGGATGGAAGCGGTACTCCCATTTGAGGTAGAGGTCCCTTCCCAGAAGATACTAGCGGAATCAGGCCTAGAAGAGTCAGAGTGGGCTCAAACACGCTACGACCAACTCAACCTTATTGAAGGTAAGCGTTTGACGGCCATGAGCCATGGGCGCCTGCATCAACAAAAGATAAAGAACGCGTTCGACAAGAAGGTACGCCCGCGAAAGTTCAACGAAGCGGACCTTGTGCTGAAAAAGATATCCCACGCTGTTAAGGATAATCGAGGGAAGTGGGCCCCGAATTACGAAGGACCTTTCGTTGTGAAAAAGGCTTTTTCTGGGGGTGCTCTGGTACTCACCAACATGGATGGCGAGGAACTACCCTCACCCGTGAACTCCGATGTCGTTAAACGATATTACGCTTGAAGTCTGGGGCAATTGAGGGAACCGCTGCATGTTCTTTTATTTTTGAGTTTTTTTGTTCTTCGTGGTTTCCTTTAGGGATTCCCATCCGCTGTAATTATCTCGTCACGTTTCTTTAAAAGAAGAGAACATGGGTTGAGGCTTCAGTCCTCACTTTGGTTTTAAACCTTGTGTTAGTTTGTAATAACCTGAGCCATTTTTGCTCGGTTCATGGGGTGCCCGAAACGCTTAATTAAAACTGAACCTAACCAGCTTTCACTAAGAAGATCATTGCATTGAAAATATTCATGCATGCATATACACATGCATATTTTGTGATAACAGGGGCAGAATCGTCTTAGGCCACAGTCAGAAGTCGAGACAAAGTTAACGACATAAATCAACCAAGGTAAGACGACGACCCAATCACGATTTGCCACGCATTGTTGTTTCCTACTTTCAGGTACTTAGGGACGGATGCAAATAGAGGATAGGGTCACGATCGACAGATCATCGTCCCTTCCCGGCGCTGGACAAGCGGAAAACGTTGCTGCAAGGCAGCCCAGTATCCTTTAAATTCATAGTAATTATTACTATCGTTTGTTTAAAATAAATAATTGATGCCTGATCTAACTTAAGTAGGTTCGAGTAGGCAAACACTAACCTGTAGGGGGCCATGGTTATGTTTCCCATAAAAAAAAAAAAAAAATTTGGCAGGTTAGCTCGCCTGGGCGAGCAACCCCTGCACCAAATTATAAAAAACGAGGGAGGGGAACGTTTTCTGCACCCAAAAACTTCCCCCCCTCATTTAAAAAGAGAGAGTTCACGAGACTTGCGGTTTTTGCTCCCCCAAGCCACCTTTGGTTGAATTTTGCTTTCATTTTTGTTATTCCTACTCACTCCAACAAGTATTTAATCCTTGAATTTTTTAGCTTTTCATTGGTCCATTTTGTTCATCTTTTGGTACTCTAAATTGTGAGAATGTGCTCAAATTTGTGGGGAAGTTTTGGGTTGTTTTCATGCTTGATTTGTTAGAGTTGAGGGGTTGTAGGGGATGGCCTTAGGATTATGTTGTATTCTGAAGCAATGGGGCATGCCACATTGCCCCCATTCTCTTGCTATTTATGCCTAAGCATGCGCCCAACAAGTGCTCGGAGAAATGCCCCAATGACATATGAATATGGTTTTGAAAGATTGGGATTGTGGGACTGTTTTATATACATAGAGGATTCAAAATAGGTGCCCAAATGCAATTCTAAGCTTAGGAACCCGAGATCTTAGCTTCAATGCAAGGAAACATGACTTATGTCTAAAAATCTAAATTTTGGTTTGGAAAGTGGAAAAGCATGAAAATTAGGACATGCTTGAGAGGGTTTTTACTAGAATTTGGCTGCCCCCATGAGGGATACTTTGCATCTAGGTAGCAATGGTGTGTATATATGTGAATATATGGCATAAAATTCCTTGCAAAGTGTGAATGAGTAGCAAAAAATGCCTTTCAACATATGCGTATTTGAGGATAGGTAGCATTAGGAGCCTTTTAGAAAATGTACCCATGTCAAAAAATGGCCTGAGGACGCTTCCTAAATAAATATATGATGGCATGGAATTTCCTTTTCAAATGTAAGTATGTGCATGACGTAATTAGCTTTCCAATGTGCATATCAATAAATGTGAGTGAAACAACCAAAATTTGTATGTTAAACACTTCAAATTGTGTAGGTAGTTTGTGATAGCAAAATATTTAGGATGTGAATAGGTGTAATTTGGACACAATGCCTTGAGCACGAGAATGTGTATTATTTTCAAAAATGTATATATGTGTGGTAACTAGAATGTGTTGAATGTCCTTGTATGTTGACATAAATAGTAGGATATTTTACACATACGCATGTTCATAAATGTGTTACATTAAATGTGTGCATGAGTTCATTCTAAATCGGAAAGATTAGCATGTCATTTTTGTGTTAAAATAAGCATTTTCTTGTAGACTAACTTTCCGACTGCCTGTCTTCACAGGAAATGGCCTCGAGGAAGCTTTCCTCAAAGAGATCTAGGAAGGACGCCGTGGCCGCAGGGGCTAGTGCCGCTCCCGAGTTCGATAGCCATCATTTCAGGAGCGTTGAGCACCAGCAGCGTTTCGAAGCCATCAAGGGATGGTCCTTCCACCGAGAGAGATGCGTCCAGCTCAGGGACGACGAGTACACGGATTTCCAGGAGGAGATAGCTCGCCAGCATTGGACGTCGCTGGTCACTCCCATGGCCAAGTTTGATCCAGATATAGTTCTCGAGTTTTACGCCAATGCTTGGCCTACAGAGGAGGGCGTACGGGACCTCCGGTCATGGGTGAGGGGCCAGTGGATTCCTTTCGATGCAGATGCCCTTAGTCAGTTCCTGGGATATCCGCTAGTATTGGAGGAGGGCCAGGAGTGCGAATATGGTCAGAGAAGGAACCAGGCCGATGGATTTGATGAGGATGTCTTTGCTCAGCTCCTATTCATACCAGGTCAGGATTTTGCCCAGACCGCTGCCGGGAGACGGGTGCGGATCATGCGCACCAACATGACTACCTTGACCTAGACATGGATGATGTTGCTGCTCAGCAACATCCTGCCCAGTGATCATAATTCTGACCTCCCTCTGCCGAAGTGTCAGCTGGTGTATGCCATCCTGACACGGATGAGTGTCCATGTGGCTCAGTTGATTGCTGGTGCCATTTATTTATTTGCAGGTATGCTGCCTACTAGGCACCCTCTAGACCCAGATAAGTCTAACAGGGCCCTGGGTTTTCCAGCATTAATCACGGGTCTCTATCAGTCGTTCGAGGTTCCTGTCATACTTAGTAAGGTGATTCGACTGCCGATCACCGGGGCTTTCATAGAGAAGTATTGCACGCCTAGACAGGCGCAGGGTGGCGACCCGTAGGCCCCAGACGCACCGCCGCCACCTCCTCAGGCTGACCCAACTGGGTCATTTGACACGGAGTGGTATTTACGGCATTTGGTTCGCCAGCAGGCGGCCAACCATAGGAAGCAAGTTCAGACCCATGACTGTCTCTACTAGCTCAACCTCAGCCTGCAGAGCTAGGGTTTTGCTTCTTTCCCATGCCTTACTCCGGATCAGTTCAGGGCAGAGGTCGCATGGCCCGGAGATTGGCCCAAGGCCCAGGCAGGGGAGGCACCAGCAGAGGCTCCCGGTGATGCAGATGAGGCCCGCATGGACGAGGAAATGACAGATTTACTCAATTTCTTGGGAGGGAGTGGAGCCACATGACCAGGAGATCCCTAGATCCATATTCTCTTTTTATGTTTCCTCTTTTATCTATTAGGTATCGTTTTATTTTGTATAACTGAGGGACTAACGTTTGTTTCGTTTTGATTGACTCTTGTTTTGTGCATACATGTCATTTGAATTGTTACGTTAGTGCTTACTTCGTTGATTGTCAATAGTGTTTGTCGAAATTCCGGAACCGTGTAGAGTTTTTCATTTAGGAACGTCGTCCTAAAAAATAAAATGAACCAAAATCGTGATAACGCCAAAAATAAGAAAGAATCGTTGTGAAAAAATGTCGTGTCTATGTGTACAAAGAAAAGAAAAAAGTTTTTATATGTAAAAGAAATGTTTATAGAGGGATTTTATGTGTGTAAATAATGTGTGAAAAGAAATTCTTGTGTATGTGAGCGACAAGTGTATATAAAGAAACTTTTGTATAAATTATGGGTGTGTGTTGGAAAAAAAACGAAAAAAAAAAAGAAATCTTTGAACATGAATAGGGTTTGTATATAAACCATGTTGACGTAAAGAGAAAGAGTTCTAATGCGTATACAAAAAAAAGTTCGTCATGTATAGGAATGTAGGTGTACAAAGAAAAGTTTTTCTCGTAGATGGCAATGGATGTATAGTTTTTTGTGAACATAAAAATGAAACAAAAAGGAAAAGAAAGGAAGACCTCGAAGGTCGGCATGTTATGGTCGTAGGAAGCATAGATCATTCGTAGAGAGCAAACATATCTTTTGGAAACAAGGGACCGATGCTAAGAGTTTATTTTCCTGAATGACCGAGATAAGAATGGATGGTTTCATTGAACCGATGAAAGAACATAATTTGGAAACTTTGGGTATGTTTGTGTAAATCCCCAACCGTAGTATCACAACGCCATAAACTGGATGCTTGAGTGCCCACCTAGTTGTGGCCATGACTAATTTTGCACGTTGTCTCCGAATCATCATTGTTACGCGTGCCTTGTGGAAATGATATGGGAGTTCAACCCGAGACCAATACCTTGACACACGAATTTGTTGTGCCCCAGATATCAAGATCGGGCTCCCACGATAAAAGACTCCATTGAGACACGACCTTAGACTACTTTGAACCTTGGCCTATAAAAAGAATCCTCATCCTTTCCCCCGAAGCAAAGGACAGCGGAATCTCCTCAAGGGAGAGCAAATAACGAATGCTAAAACCTGATTTCCCAAAGAAATGAAAAGAAAGAAAAGGAAGAAATGAAAATAAAGAAAATAAAAAATGAAAAGAAAGGAAAAGAAGGATTCCCGATCAAAAGATCAGAAGGAAGTAAAAAGGAAAAGATCGGAGGAAAATAGAGTAACTCCCGATCAATGAAAGAAAGAGAATAGAAGATCTTCAGACCAGATAAATTTTTAGCAAGGTAAATGACTGCCGGCAAAGGAAAACCCATTTTTTTGGTGGTTCTTCCTTTGGGATTGCCATTCAAAGTCATTCTTGACTAGCGATATCCCGTCCCACTTAAACAAAAAGGAAAAGACCGAAACACCCAGTTTCCTCTCCAAAAACACTACCCTCGAGAAAATCCTATTGATCCGTGATCGTGCGTGTGATCTTTTGATTCGATAGGAAATCGTGTGCAAAATAAAGTCATGGTGCAGTTATGGTTTGGGATTAGGGTAAAACACTTGCATGTGTGAGTTTTTATACACTATGAGTGATGTATTCCCAGTTTCAGCTTAACTCGATGTTTCCCCTGAATGTTCATTTAAAAGCTAAATGTTGACATCCTGCCTTTCATTTTCGGTTACAAGGAAAATTACCTTTGGTACGGGTATATTGTTTCTCTAAGATATAGTGCTCTCGCGAATGATTTATTTTTCTTTGCAAAAAAAGCATGATTCCCCTTTTTAGGTGGAAAAAACCCGGTGGATCATTCAGTCCTGCCAACAAATCTTATTTGGAGACCCGTGAATTGATTGCCTAGCGATGTTCATATGTCCTCCACCATCGGGTCCGGAGCCCCGCGAATTGATTGCCTAGCGCTGTTCGCCTATCCTCCACCCTCAAATCTAATTCGGAGCCCCATGAATTGATTGTCATTCATGCATCCTCCACCAACGAGTCTGGAGCCCCGCGAATTGATTGCCTAGCGCTGTTCGCCTATCCTCCATTCTCCACTTTTATTCGGAGATCCATGAATTGATTGCCTAGCGCTGTTCATGTGTCCTCCACCATCGAGGCTGGAACCCAGCGAATTGATTGCCTAGCGCTGTTCGCCTATCCTCCACCCTCGAAATCTTGTTCGGAGACCCATGAATTGATTGCCTAGCGCTATTCATGCGTCCTCCACCATCAAGTGCGGAGCCTCCGATGACTGGGAAATGTGGTTTTTGTTATTTTCCCGATCGGTTCCTTCGCCAAACATGTGTGTATATGTATGTTATGTTATTGGTGTTTTTGTTGTTTGTGTTTTGTTTTGTGTTGTGCAGAAAAATGGAGAAGGAGAGACGGGAGTCGTCATAGACTAATCACGGAAAGGGTGAAGACGAACAAAATCAGTGTTTTATCTTTGCTTTCCTCTTATCTTCGATAAAAGGTAAGTAAAGAGGGGCAACTGTCATACCCTAATTTCGTCCGGGGACTATTGCTTGATGGCATGCAACCTTTAATTGACTGCTTCAAAGTACTTGGCACCCTTTGTTGCACAATATGTGAAGTCCCGAGACGTGCCGGAAATCAAAAGGAAGCGTTGTTACGCAATCCGTGAAATTCCGTAACGTGACGGAAATCAAAAGGAAGTATTGTTACGCAATCCGTGAGTTTCCGTAACTTTTTCAAAAGCTAAAAAAGAGTAATTACATGATCCGTAAGGTTCCATAACCTTACGGAAAGAAAATAAGTATCGTTACGAAATTCGTAAAGTTTCGTAACGTTACAGAAAAAGAATCACCAAAAAAGTAAAAAAGGGGTGTATTTAGTAAAAAAAAATGGGTGCAAATAGCAACCAGGCCCACTTGGGCCTTCCAGATTCTTCCTCCAGAAGGCGGTTGCTTCTGGAGGAAGCAACCTGGCTCGCTTGGGCGAGCTGGGTGGCAAGCTTCTCCCCTATTTTGCTATAAATGGGGGGAGGAGTGAAGAAGAAAAGGGTTCAGCCTTCTTGGCACTTCGTATTCACTTGAAATTGCTGAGGAAAATTGTTTCCGTGAAGAAAATCCAAGCCGAGGCACTTCCGTAACGTTTCCGTGGGTAATTACACGAAAATTTTCAACCGCTCTTCGTCATTCATCGTTCGTTCTTCATTGTTCTTCGATCTTCAACTGGTAAGTACCCCAAATCGAGCTTTTCAATTCATTCTATGTACCCGTGGTGGTCCCCATTTGTTTCGTGTACTTTTATTCTCATTTCATTTACTTTCCGTACCCCCTTTTGATGTGCTTCAGTCATTTATTTAAGTCATTTCTCTCCTAATCAAAAAATAAAATAAATTTCCACCGATCATTTGATTTGTAATATCCGTTAATTTCTGTTAAAATGAAATCCGACCGTTCGGTCATGCCGTAACCACGTTGGAAATAAAAAAAAGAGAGGTAAAATAATAATATAATAATCAAAAAATACCTTTTAGTAAAATAAAGCGGAAGAATCAATCGAACGTTTCTCTTTGGGATTTTGTTGGATTGAGTGGCCTCAGAATAATTAAGAAGGGGGGGGGGGTTGAATTAATTATTCCTAAACCTTTACTAATTAAAAAATTACTCTTTTAAGGCTTTTACTAAATTGTTAAGAGAATAAGGAGTAGAAGAGAAACTTAACAAAAAGTAAAAGCGGAAATTAAATGCACAGTGGAAAGTAAAAGAGTAGGGAAGAAGGAAACAAACACACAAGAGTTTTTATACTGGTTCGGCAACAACCCGTGCCCTACATCCAGTCTCCAAGGGACCTGCGGTCCTTGAGATTTCTTTCAACCTTGTAAAAATCCATTTACTAGCAAAGATCCACAAGGGATGTACCCTCCCTTGTTCTCTTTGAACCTAGTGGATGTACCCTCCACTAGAACTGATCCACAAGAGATGTACCCTCTCTTGTTCTCAGTCAAACCCAAGTAGATGTACCCTCTACTTGTACCACAAAGGATGTACCCTCCAATGTGTTGAGACAAAGATCTCAGGCTGTTAAACCTTTGATACTTTGTGAATGGGGATACAAAAGAATTCTCAGGCGGTTAGTCCTTTGAACACTTTTGTATTAGGGAATGGGAAGAATCAAAAGAATTCTCAGACTGTGTCATTTTGAATTCTTTGACAAGGGAGAAGGGAGACACAAAAGAATTCAGGCGGTTAGTCCTTCGTTCTTTTGGAAAAGGGAGAAGAGAGACACAAAAAGAATTCAGGCGGTTAGTCCTTGGCGAATTCTTTTTGGCAAAGGGAGAAGAGAATGAAAAGATGAATAGCACAAGTTTTCAAGGTTTGGAAAACCAGAAAACTTCAAAAAGCTTTTGGTATAAAGAAGATGAAGAAGTTCAAAGAGATTCAAGGCTTGTAAAGGATTGTATGAAATAAGTGTTCAAGATTATTGAAATGAAAAACAAAGCCTTGCTTTTATAGACTCTCCATGTCTGGTCAAGAAGACCATTCAGAAGAGTTATAACTTTTAGAAAAACTTAAAACCCATTTGAAAAAGTCAAAACCTTTTTGAAGAGTTACATCTTTTGATTTTTTTTCAGAAACAGTCACTGGTAATCGATTACCAAATAAGTGTAATCGATTACACAAAGATTTTGAGTGAAAGGATGTGACTCTTCACATTTAAATTTCAATTTCAACGTTCAAGGGCACTGGTAATCGATTACCAAAACATTGTAATCGATCACAGCCTTTTGAAAATAATTGGAACGCTGTAAATTCAGTTTGAAAACTTTTTCAAACTCTTTTTGCTACTGGTAATCGATTACAATAATATGGTAATCGATTACCAGAGAGTAAAAAATCTTTGGTAAAGGTTTTGTCAAAAATTCATGTGCTATTCAAAGTTTTGAAAAAACTTTTTAATACTTATCTTGATTGATGTTGGACCTTGTGGCCTCAATAATCTTAAGAGGGATAGGCTTAGAATGCAGAAGAAGCAACAATAATCAATTTAATAATGTTCTATAAACATGCAAGGCAAAATTGATTGCAATAACATAAATGAGATAAGGGAAGAGAGAATGCAAACACAGTTTTATACTGGTTCGGCCACAACCCGTGCCTACGTCCAGTACTCAAGCAACCCACTTGAGATTTCCACTATCTTTGTAAAATCCATTACAAAGTCTGAACCACACAGGGACAACCCATCCCTTGTGTTCAGATGCTTTACAACAAGAGACTCACAATCTCTTAACCAATCTCATTGAATAAGAAGAATGGAAGAAGAATTCTCTCTTCAAGAGAAGAATATTATAATGAAGATCCATGGATGAACTCTTAATGGATGTGCAAGTGTTTGCCCAAGAGTTCTTTGAGAGAGCATTTGACAATGAAGTTCTCTTGGAATCTCTCTCATTTTCTTTTGAGAGGATAAGACATTTTGGACCAGCAAAACTCTCTCTCTAAAATTCGTGCCCAAGTCACCTATTTATAGGCCTTTGATGACCATTCACAAATCTAATGAAAAGATGTGACTGTTGGCAGATTTTCTGAAAACTTTCCACTGGTAATCGATTACAATGTTTGTGTAATCGATTACACAGTTATAATTTGAAGGGTTATGACTTTTGAATTTGAATTTCCAAAGTTTCGTTGCTGGTAATCGATTACAGACATATGGTAATCGATTACATGTTGAAAATTCAAATTCAAAACATTTTTCAACAGCTATTTCTCAACCCTGTCTTCTGGTAATCGATTACACTTCCTGGTAATCGATTACCAGAGCCTTGCATGTCTTGAAAGCACTTTGTTTTAAGGCAAGGCTTGGTCTTTAGTGAATCTTAAAACAAGGCTTTGTTTGTTGAATCAATCTTGAATTATTCTTGAAGCAAATGCTTATCAT
Organism: Glycine max; assembly: GCF_000004515.6. Taxonomy (NCBI): domain Eukaryota; kingdom Viridiplantae; phylum Streptophyta; class Magnoliopsida; order Fabales; family Fabaceae; genus Glycine; species Glycine max. The sequence goes on from NC_038256.2 coordinate 13,571,630, forward strand.
TTGAAGCAGCCTTGTTAGATTCTTCTTTGACATCATCAAAATCATGTATACATACATTCACAATTGAGTCTTTCCTTCATTCTTGAATCTTGAGTCTTGAATTTTGATCTTGATTCTTGAGATCTTGAATCTTGATTCTTAATTCTAGGCTTTCTTCTTGAGTCTTGAATTCTTCTTGATTCTTGAACTCTTGACTTGTTCTTGATTCACTTGAGTTGTTCTTTCATCTTTGAGCTTTTTGTTCATCACCTTTGTCATCATCTTTTATTGTCATCATTGTTATCATCAAAACACCTTTGAATCACATTCACCATGAAGCCTTGCTTCTACAGATTTCTCTTTCTTAATTGAATTGACTAATAACTAAAGTGAAACTAAGGCTAAAATCAACCCGCAAAGTCAAGCTCGTCCACAAAAAAAATCACTAAAAAGGATTTGAAAGTTCAATATCTCAGTTTTTCTTACCAAGTAAATGGATCATTTTTAAGGTCCAACGCCTTAAAATGATCACCTTCCAAGTAAAAAGAATCGCTTGATTCACCCTTAAAAAAGAACTACGTAGGTCTGATTTCCTCTTCGATGGAGGGTGCGTAGGAGCAAGAGCCCTACTTTTGTCGACCTCAAAAAATAAAAAGAAATAAAAGTTAAGGTAACACAATTTCCACAATTCTAAAAATAAGGCTATTGTCCTTTGAGACAAACGTGAGAGGTGCTAATACCTTCCTCAAACGTAAATACAACTCCCAAACTTGGAATATTCTTTATGACCGGTTTTCTTCGGTTTTTCTGACGTTTTCCACAAATAAACGTTGGTGGCGACTCCGCGCATTTTCCTCCTTTGGAAAATGCACCCGTGAGCCTCGCCTCTTGCGCCCGCAAAAGGGCATGTTGCGACAGATGCCCTTGTGGGGTAGGATTGCATCAGGGATATTGAGATTGGGCCTAATAGCTAAGAGTCTTAATGTTTTCAAAGCACTGTCATCAGCGAGGATTGTTTCTCTGAACCAGTTGATAAAAGTTCTATTATGCTCTTGCAACATCCTCATCATGTTCATTTTTGGGTTAGTAATTGTGATATTTTGTTTGTGAGTATCTATGTATGGAATAACCTTTGTTATGTTGCTTAATATATATAGATGCACTTGTGAGACCTGCTGGCGGTCCATTGTTACTACATTAAATCCTCAAGTACCCATACGTCCCTGTGTGCAGTCATGACGACTTTGTGGAAGCCCAACAGGTGTAACGCTTTCTATGTACTCTAAACAAAACTTAATAGCTTCTTTAGTGATGTACTGTTCAACAATGCTTACTTCTGGTCGCTATTGATTTTTGATATAACCTTTCAAGACCTTCATGCAGAACTCAATTGGATGCATTCATCGTAAAAAAATTGGCCCACACAACTTGATCTCCCTTACAAGATGAACAATTAAGCGAATTATTATGTCAAAAAATGAAGGCGGAAAATACATCTCAAATTGACAAAGAATAATGGCAGCCTCATTCTCCATATCATCCAATTGTTGAGGGTCAATGACTTTGCTACAGATAAAATTAAAGAAAAAGCACAAATGTGTAATGGCCACCCTAACTTTGTCAGGTAAGATACCGCGAATGGTGTCGCAACGTGCCCTTTTGCGGGCGAGCGAAGGCGAGGTTCACGAGTGCGCTTTCCAAAGGAGGAAAGGTGCGCGGAGTCGCCACCAACGTTTATTTGTGGAAAATGTCGGGAAAACCGAAGGAAACCGGTCAAAATGAAAATTCTAAGTTCGGGAGTTGTATTTACGTTTGAGGAAGGTATTAGCACCTCTCACGTTTGTCTCAAAGGACAACAACCTATTTTTTAGAATTGTGGAAATTGTGTTACCTTAACTTTATTTCTTTTTATTTTTTGAGGTCGACAAAAGCGGGGCTTTTGCTCCTACGTACCCTCCATCAAAGAGGAAATCAGACCTACGTAGTTCTTTCCTTTGCGTGAATCAAGTGATTCTTTTTACTTGAAAGGTGATCATTTTAAGGCGTTGGACCTTAAAAATGATCCATTTTACTTGGTAAGAGACTGAAATGATAAACTTTCAAAACCCTATTTTTGTGGACAAGCTTGACTAGGCGAGTTGATTTTAGCCTTAGTTTCACTTTAGTTATTTAGTCAATTCAATTAAGAATGAGAAATCCCAAAGAGAAAACGTCCGATTGATTTTTCAATTTATTTTACTAAAAGGTATTTTTTGATTATTATATTATTATTTTACCTCTTTTTTGATTTCCAACGTGGTTACGGCACGACCGAACGGTCGGAATTAATTTTAACCGAAATTAACGAATACTACAATTCAAATGATCGGTGGAAATTTATTTTATTTTTAGATTAGGCGCGAAATTACTTAAATAAATGACTTAAGCACGTCAAAAGGGGGTATAAAAAGCGAATGAAAACGAGAATAAAAATACATGAAACAAAATGTGGACCACCACGGGTACATAGAATGAATTGAAAAACTCGGTTTGAGGTACTTACCCGTTGAAGACTCAAGAAAACGAAGAACGAACGATGAATGTTGAAGAACGGTCGAGAATCTTCGCGTAATTACTCACGGAAACGTTACGGAAGCGCCTCGGCTTGGATTTTCTTCACGGAAATGATTTTCTTCAGCAATTTCGACAGAATGAGAAGTGCCAAGAAGGTTGAACCCCTTCTCCCTTCACTCCTCCCCCTATTTATAGCAAAATAGGGGAGGAGCTTGCCACCCAGCTCGCCCAGGCGAGCAAGGTTGCTTCCTCCAGAAGCAACAGCCTTCTGGAGGAAGAATCTGGAAGGCCCAAGTGGGCATGATTGCTATTTGTACCCCCCTTTTATTAAACGCACCCCCCTCTACCTTTTTTTGGTAATTCTTTTTCCGTAACGTTACGAAAATTTACGAATTTCGTAACGATACTTATTTTCCTTCCGCAAGGTTATGAGTCCTTACGGATTATGTATTTACTCTTTTTTAGCTTTCAAAGAAGTTACGAAAACTCACGGATTGCGAAAAATACCTCCTTTCGATTTCCGTCACATCACGGAATTTTCACGGATCGCGTAAACCTGCTTCTTTTTGATTTTCGGCACGTCTCGGGACTTCACATATTGTGCAACAAAGGGTGCCAAATATCTCGAAGCGGCCAATCAATGGTTGTACATCATCAAATTATAATCCCCGGACGAAATTAGGGTATGATAAATGGCTATAGGCAAAAGTTGTTGCATTAACACGTGACAATCATGAGACTTCAACCCAACCAGTTTGAGATCATTGACCGAGACAAGGCTCTTGATATTTGAAAAGTATCCTTGTGAGACTTTTAGACTCCGTAGACAATAACAAAAACTTTTTTTCTTTTACCGACATTGTCTGACATGCTGAGGGAAAATACGTTTGTAGACCTTCTAATATCGGATGCAACCGTTGTCATATACCTATGTCAACCAAATCCTGACAACATTTCAAACCATCTTTGGTCTTGTCTTTTATGTTAAGAACGGTGCCAATTAAACTATCACATACATTTTTCTCCATATGTATTACGTCAATACAATGTTGTACATCTAGATCGGACCAGTAAGGAAGTTCAAAGAGTATTGACCTTTTCTTCCAAATGTTCTTCTCAAACGCATCTTTCTTTTGTGTCTTCCCAAAGATAGTTATGATGTCCTTCACCCGATCAAAAACTTGGTGTCCAGCTAATGGTTTTGGCGCTGTTTGAAACTCTTGGCTTCCATTAAATGCTTTCTTCAGTCACTGATAAGGGTGATAAGGTTTTTGAAATCTTCGATGACTTATATATACTGTCTTCCTTCCATGTTTGAGTTGGATGTAACTTGTGTCTTTCTCACAGATAGGAAAAACATGGTGTCCTTTTACACTATACTCACTCAAATTACCATTGGCTGGAAAGTCATTGATGGTGTAAAATAGCATTGCACGTAACCTGAAGGTCTGTTGTAGATTTCCATCATACACATCAACCTCGTCTACCCATAATTTTCTCAAGTCTTCAATCAAAGAAGCAAGATAGACATCAATATCATTTCCTGGTTATCTTGGACCCGCTATCATCATCCACAACATAATGTATTTTTGCTTCGTGCACAACCATGGAAGAAGGTTGTAATTCATCAGCAAAACATGCCATGAATTATGGTTGGTGCTTAAGTTACCAACATGATTCATTCCAGCTGAAGCAAGACCAAGCCTTAGGTTTCATAGGTCCTATGCAAATTTAGGATACAAATGATCAATTGTCTTCTATTAGGGATAATCAACGGGATGTTGGAGCAATCCATCACTTTTTCTACCAGCTGCATGCCATGTTAAGTTTTTTTGTATCATGTCCATTAGAAAACAATCACTGCAACCTTGGAATAATTGAAAGATATTAGCACACCTTTGCTAAATAGTTGTTGTTTTTCGTTGCATCATCACTACATGTGTTATCCTTCAATTTGTACTGTGATACCCACTTGTGGGGTATTTGTGTGTTTCGACAAACTGATTTCTATACAAAATGTAATTATTAGGGCATGCATGTATTTTTTGGTACTCCATATGTGCAAGACATAATATCTTATTTGCCTCGTACTGATTTTTGGGTAACGTGTTCTATTCAAGAAGAATATTCTTCAATAACACAAGCTATTCAGTGAAGCTTTTGTCACTCCACCCGAATCTTGCCTTCAAGTTCACCAAAGCTAACACTGTTGATAATCGTGTGAAGGTTGTGCATCCCAAATACAGTGGCTTCTTAGAATCACTTTCTAATTTTTCATAATAAGGTGCATGTGCTTGCCAAAAACCCTCTTGTCCAAGATCACATATCATGTCTTCTATACGATCTCTGAGTTGTACATCAACCGCCTCAGTTAGAGGGACTATTTCCTTGTCTGCCAATTCACCATGCCATATCCATTTTGTATAACTAGGAATGATCCCTTTCACATATAAGACGAGATCTTACGTCATTGACTAACTATCATCTCCCATTTGCACATTTAACACATGAACAAAAATATTTTCCACCCATCACTGGTGCATTTCGTTGCATAAATTGCAAGAATTATTCAACCACATTCTCATACTGGTCACTTATGCGTGATGCTTTCATCCAAGTTCAATTCATTTTTCTTGTTCTGTGATACTAACTAGGTTATCCCACATGTATGCAAAATCTCACTTTTTTGATAAAATAGGTATGGCCCTATCCCATTCAGGAAGACATTTTTAATACTTGATTGTTACGTACCAATTAAGTTGGTTAGGTTAAATTTGATAAAATTTCAGCAACATTTTGCATTTATCTCCAAGTACACAATATGAAAGCAGTGAGATGTACTAATGGAAGCTTGCTTGTGAAGCTTCTATGGAGGCTGGATCTTTGAGCTTCAATGAGGTCCTTTAATGGTGATTTTCCACCATGGAGATGCAGCGGAAGACAAAGGAGAAGAGGTGATAGGAGGCACCATCCACTAGGGAATAAGCCATGGAAGAAGGAGCTTCACCACCAAGATGAGCCTTGGATAAGAAGCTTGGAAGGATGCTTCAATGGAGGAAAAGAAAGAGGGAGAGAAAGAGAAAGGGGGGAGCACCAAATTGAAGGAATAAAAGAGGGAGAGAAGTGGAACTTTGAAGTATGTCTCACAAGACTCTTATTCATCAAAGTTACAACAAGTGTTACACATGCTTCTATTTATAGACTAGGTAGCTTCCTTGAGAAGCTTCTTTGAGAAAACTTCCTTGAGAAGCTAGAGCTTAGCTACACACACCCATCTAAAAACTAAGCTCACCTCTTTGACAAAATACATGAAAATACAAAAAAAAAGTCCTTACTACAAAGACTACTCAAAATGACCCGAAATACAAGGCTAAAACCCTATACTACTAGAATGGACAAAATACAAGGCCCCAACGAAAGAAAAACCTATTCTAATATTTACAAAGATAAGTGGGTTCATACTTAGCCCATAGGCTCGAAATCTACCCTAAGGCTCATGAGAACCCTAGGGCCTTCCCTTGGATCTCTGGCACAATCTACTTGGAGTCTTCTATCCAATGCCCTTGCGGGGTAGGATTGCATCATGTACTCACCACGATCAACTATGCACCCGGAGAACAAAGCAATATGCACTAAACCAAAATTGCATCAAATTAACACAACATACTTAACCTATAAGTATGAATTAAGTATAAAAATGAGTCTTCCCAAATTGTCCAAACAGACAATTCAAGATTCAATACAATGATTAATCCAAATCATTCGTACTAATTATTGTATTGAATATCAAACGGGAAACTATGATTCACTCACAATGCACATGACTTTAAAAATAAACAATATTGATGCATGAACAAACATGTAATACGCACGATGGTTGTGACAATGACATACATACCTCGATAGATGGTCACAAACATGTCACAATGAGTGCAGTGCTTCCGGTGGTATGTACGAATTTGTCTTCAGTGAAGCAACAACAAAATAAAAGTGTGGCTTGACTTCCAATGCCAATCAAATAGTTGTACCTACAAGTAAAACCAATTGTTAAACATTGAAAGTTAAAAACTATTGTCATAATGTATAATTAAAATAATAGATTATAAATAATGGAGTCTTTAAAATGTAGCAACATGGAAGGACTAGGTAGGGGATTGCAGACAACAAATGTACTTTATAAGTTGGTGTGCATGAAAACATAATACATGGTTTTTGTCACTAAGCCACTGGTGAACACTCGACTATGTTCTTATCATTGAAAACTGTTTAAAAATATAAAAAATAGTAATAATAAAATTCAATTGTTTATTATAAATAAGCCCCAAAAAAATAACAGTCAGAGACAGAGAGAGGGATTGTCTTTTGAGGCATGATGCATACAAACCAACCAATTAACAGAAAGAAAAGCCATCCAGACAAAGCCTCAAATATCCTCTCAAATTTTGGGTAACCATTTTAAAATGGGAATATCTTAGGGTTGCAATTTGATAATGTTTTCATCATTCCATGGAGATAATTAGACATCTAAACTTTATCTCTATTTTCAAAGGCTATTTTTAATAATATATATATAAAATAAATTTGATTGTTTTCCTAAAAGAAAATTGATTTCAAGTTTCAACTCCATTTATATTTAGTAAATTTTTAGTTACTTAAGCACAAAATACTCTCCAAGTCTGATTAATCTGTAGTAGTTTCAACTCACATTTCACAACCTTTATTGACATTCCACTTTCATGAGTTGCTGTTAACCATGTTTCATAGGTCCCAGAACTATACATGGAGATCCATAAAAATGGCCTTGGGCTTATGAGTAATGCGGGATCCTCTGCTACTTAAAAAAAAAAGGTTGTATATATTGAAATTTCATTTCATTTAATTAAATTTTAGTCACGTACTTACAAATAGTAATTGAACACTTCAAAAAATCTTCAACCTGTTATGTCAACAACATGATAGTGGCTTGTTGATTATTTTAAAATGCTCAAAGAGGCATTTAGTTCTTGTTCTATGGATACAGCCCTGTTTAGGGCCATTATGCATATAAGAAGCATTGTGGGTACAAAGCTTCTTAAATTAGCGTGTCATTAGAAATTGCATCATCAACAAATTTTTCATGGTTAGTGATGCAAATAGTAGAGCACGGGTGCAAGTAGCAAGGCCCAAAAGGCAAAGCATCACGCCCATGCATTTGAAGGACTATGTGAGAAACTGATAAGCATGCAAGTTCGTAGAAAGGCGCTAGAATATTCTAGAAAGAATAATCATGTAGTATGATCAACAGGCTTGCTGTTAGGCCGCTAGATTCTGTTGTAACCGCCATTTTTGTGGCTATAAAATGTACACACCAGCTTTGATGAATGCAAGAAAGAACTTCCATTCTCTCCCTATAGCTTAGCTTCTCTTTCTCCCTCTTCGTTCTCAGAGGTTGCTTGGGCCTCGAATACTAGGCACTACTATTGGTGCTTTCATTGCTTTCGCCATGGCCGAAGCTATTTGTTTGAAAGCAAATACTAATTGCTGGGAAGAGGTGTTCGTGTGACTCTCGTCTTCAATGTCTTCCAAGATCGATGAGCTTCTGCATTGTATGACTCAATTGGAAACAACTCATACATCGCCGCGAGCACTGTCACTGGTTACAGGTACGACGACCACGAACCCTACTTACCGTATGAAGCTCGAAGTTCCGCATTTTGATGGCTCTGATCTAGAGGGATGGATATTCAAGATCACGTAGTTCTTTGAATATCATTCAACTCCAGATCATGAACGGCTAACCATAGCTTCTTTTTACATGGAAGGATCAGCGTTAGCCTGGTTCCAATGGATGCATCGGAGTGGTCAGCTGTCATCGTGGTCCGCTTTTTTACACGCTATTCATGCACGATTTTCATCTTCCACCTATGAAGATCCAACAGGTTTACTTTGTAAGTTGACACAACAATCCATAGTCTCGACGTACCTTTCGAAATTTGAAGCTCTGGAAAATCGTATTATCAGGTTGCCGGCACCATTTGTGCTAAGTTGCTTTGTATTAGGATTGAATCCAGCAATTCGACGGGAGGTGCAAGTGATGCAGCCTCATTCGTTGGTTCAGGCGATATCCTTTGCTAGGTTACATGAGGAAAAGATGTTGGACAGGCGACGACCTGCTGCTAAGGGAGTTTCGTATCCGTCTTATGGTCCTCTTTCCCGAGTCTTACCGCCAGTGGTCTCCAAACCAGTTGAGTCCCTCTTACTTCCTTCACCAGCGAAACCCCCGCCAACCACCATTCCCTTCAAACGTCTCTCCCCAATTGAATTAGCGATTAGGAGGGAAAAGGGATTATGTTTTAATTGTGATGAAAAGTACTCACATGGACATAAATGCACCCCGTCCTTGTTCCTGTTTGTCACAGAAGAGGATGAGTGCCTACAGGATTTGGAGTCCATTCCGGTGTCACCAACATCTCTTACAACTACACAGGAAATATCTCCTGCTCAGATCAGTCTTTATGCACTTTCAGATCAAGGAGCCCCTGAAACCTTGCGAGTTACAAGCGTCATCGGAAACCACCGTGTGCGGATCCTCATTGATGGAGGAAGCACACACAATTTTCTGTAGCAGGAGTTGGTTACAAAATTGAGCTTGCGGCTACAAACGACTTCAACCCTTCGCGTTACAGTAGGGAATGGCGAGGAGCTGCAATGCAACCAGGTTTGCGAGGAGGTTTCAGTACACATTCAAGCACACACTTTCTTGATCTTCCATGTTCTTCCAATTTGCGGGGCTGATGTAGTGCTAGGAGTGCAGTGGCTCAAGTAGTTGGGACTTATCTGTTGGATCCAGTGGCCTCAGAATAATTAAAAAGGGGGGGGGGGGGGGGGTTGAATTAGTTATTAATGTACCTTGACTATTTAAAAATCTATCTTTCTTAATGTTACTAGATTTAATTAGGCTTTTACTACCAAGTTAAGAAAGTAAAGAACAATAATTGAAACTTAACCAAAAGTAAAAGTGCACAGCGGAAATTAAAAGTGTAGGGAAGAAGAAGACAAACACAACAATTTTATACTGGTTCGGCAACAAACCGTGCGAACATCCAGTCCCCAAGCAACCTGCGGTCCTTGAGATTTCTTTCAACCTTGTAAAAACCTTTACAAACAAAGATCCACAAGGGATGTACCCTCCCTTGTTCTCTTTGAACAACTAAGTGGATGTACCCTCCACTTGAACTGATCCACAAGAGATGTACCCTGTCTTGTTCTCAGTTACAACAACCCAAGTAGATGTACCCTCTACTTATACCACAAAGGATGTACCCTCCAATGTGTTAAGAGAAAGAATTCTCAGGCGGTTTGTCCTTTGAATCTTTGTAGGGAAACAAAAGATATCTCAGGCGGTTAGTCCTTTGAAATCTTTTGTTTAAGGGAAAGGGAAGAATCAAAAGAATTCTCAGACTGTGTCCTTTTTAATTCTTTGAAAAGGGAGAAGGGAGACACAAAAGAATTCAGGTGGTTAGTCCTTTGTTCTATTGGAAAAGGGAGAAGAGAGACACAAAAAGAATTCAGGCGATTAGTCCTTGTCGAATTCTTTTTAGCAAAGGGAGAAGAGAATGAGAAGATATAGCACACTTTTGTTTTCTGCATAAGAACAAGGTTTGGAAAATAGAAAACTTAGAAAGCTTTTTGGCAAAGGAAGAAGAAGAAGAAAGATGAGTAGGAAAGGTTTCAAGATTTCTCCAAAGATGTTCAAAGAAGTTCTAAAAGTTTTTAAGAAGTTGTTTGAGTGCAAGTCAAGGTCTTGCTTTTATAACTCTTCATGTCTGGTCAAGAAAACCATTGGAAGAGTTATAACTTTGAGAAAATCTTGAGAAAACCATTGGAAGAGTTACATCTCTTGATTTTTTATTCTAAACTTGTCACTGGTAATCGATTACCATAACCATGTAATCGATTACATAAAGCATTTTATGAAAAGATGTGACTCTTCACAATTGAATTTGAATTTCAGCGTTCAGATACACTGGTAATCGATTACCAATATATTGTAATTGATTACACCATTTATAAAATCATTTGGAACGTTGAAAATTCAGTTAAAACTTTTTGAAATCAAAATCTATTACAGGTAATCGATTACAGGAAACTGGTAATTGATTACTAGAGAGTAAATACTCTGGTAACTTAGAAAAATTTGAGAAAACTTTTCTTGTAAAACAAAATTGTGCTATGTTTGGTTTTTGAAAAATCTTTTTCAATACTTCCCTTGTGAAGTCTTGACTTGTTGCTTCTTGGTTTCTTCTCTTGAATCTTGAATTCATCTTCTCTTGAATCTTGATTCTTCTTGATGTCTTTTCTTTAATCTTGATCTTGAACTTGTTGACTCAATCTTGACATCATTCTTTTGGGCCTTTTGTCATCATCAAAACTACTTGAATCGTCATCATGAAGCTTGCTTCTACAATCTCCCCCTTTTTGATGATGACAACCCTGAAATCAAGAAACACATACACATTCATTTTCCTAGTCGATCACTCTCTTAATTCTTCATATTCCCCCCCTTTGTTTTAGAGTTTAAGCTTCACTTGAAATTAAGTTATTTAATTATATGAGTTATTGATTTAATCCCTATTTTCTCTCCCCCTTTGGCATTAACAAAACGTCAAAGTGCGTAAGAAATATAAAACATACATAAATGACTAATTATACAAAAGTATAGAAAACAATCAAACAAGATAACTTAACAATTCATCAAACTTAGAAAGGTAAGAAATATAAAAACCATACATAAATGTCGTACAACAGAATAGAAAACAATCAAACAAGATAACTTAACCATTCATCAAACTTAGAAAGATAATACTACATAGAATGTCATATAATTCAGAAAGTCATGCATAATATCCAAATAAAAACTACTAATGCAGAGAAAAAAAAAATACTAGTAAGTGTTTTTAAGACAGCCAAATACACAACTTGAAATTAAAATACTAATAATATTAAAAATAATAAAATCTAAGATGATGGTGGTGGTGGTGGTGGTGGTGGTAGATCAAAGCATGTGCGGATGTAAGTGACATCTCCTTCAACCTTGGTGATCGCTGAGTCCATCTTGTCAAATCGCATATCCACTTGCAGTTCCAAAGCATCAAACCTTTCACCAACATAGGTTTGAAGACCATCAAACCTGTCCAAAATTCTCTGAAGGAGAGAGGAATCCTCTCCAATTGGTAAGTGTCCTTCATCATCAATGGGTTGAGCACCCTTTTTTACCCAAGAGCCATCATGCTCTTTGCGGTAACCAAAAGATGCAATCACAGTAGCACAGATCAAGAATGATCTCTTGATTGGAACATAAGGTTCAAAATCAAGAGGGATGTTAAAGTGTTGAAGGAAAAGAGTGACTAGGTGTGGATATGGCAAATGAGCATTTAATCGCAATGCCTTATGCAAGCGATATCAAACTTAGTGTGCCCAATCAATTTGTCGGCCGGTATGAAAAGCCCATATGACAATAAGATCTTCTTCAGAAACCTGTGCAAGGTTTGAAGATCTTGGAAGTAAAATACGCACAATGAGATAGTGAAGGATGCGGCTTTCAAAAGCCAATGAACCGGCAAGCAGCCTTCTGGTCATATCTGCTTGGTTGGTGCAAACCAACCAGCGGACATCGTGCACAGAGAAATCAAATTTCCAATTATCATTTAGTGCACGTTCAAATGGTACACCTTCACTAGATAATGGGTCAAGTCATAGAATAGGGATTTGTCAATGACCATTTTTATCCCAAAAACCTCAGAAATCAAAGTGCTTTCTTGAATTTTGAGGTTAGAATAAAAGGCTTTAACTAGTTCAGAATAAACAGACAATTTCAAAGACATAAAAGGAATGAGATTTGAATTTTGAAATGCCTGAATGCATTCAAAATTCTCATTGGAGAAGAAATCCATGTCTATGAACTTAGGATCAATAATGGAATGAGAGGAAAAAAGATTTGTGTAGCGTATCCGTTGTTCTTCTGATGAGAACATCGAGGAAGAGGAAACAGAGGAGGGAATCTGCGTTTCCTGAGCCTCGGAGTGCCGTTGGCTTCGACTCGAAGAACCCTTGCGCTTTTTTGATGGTTCTGCCATTTGAGGGAGTTATTTGAAATTTCAATCAGTTGAAGTGAAAGAGAATGAAAAAGAAGAATTTTGGGCTTTGTGGGACTTGATTTGGACAAGAAATGAGCAAGATATGGCAGAAACAAGAATTGGGAACAAGGGTTCACGAGAGAAAATGAGGAGTTGCAGAATTCTGATTTAGAATTTGAATATATAGGGGCAGGGACGCATTGTAATCGATTACAGCATTTGGTAATTGATTATACCCTTCTCAACTGTCTGTAATCGATTACACTATTGTAGTAATCAATTACCAGAGAGCATTTCAACCAAAACTAAATGCTGAAAGACTCTTAAGGGAAAAAAGGATCTGAATGAAAGTCAAAATACTTTAAAAAAATAAATATATATAACATTAAATTTTTTAAAACACTTTATGAAAGAACCTTAAGCAAGTAATTCACATATCACATTCAAAATCATGCATAATCATTTTTTAAAAAATAGTCATTGTATATATTCAATTATATCAAGATAATCAACACAAGTATTGAAGAATAATGATCATAGACATTATCAAATATTAAAAAAAAACTTCATGCTTTGAGAAAGAAAATTAACTCAATCAAAACATATAACCACATACTCACAATTTCAATCAATCAAGACAAACAAATAAAATTTTGTTAGTCATCATAATCAAATTAATTGAAAGGAAAATTTCAACCAAATTAATTTTAAAAGAGAATGGTTTTGATGTTACCTTTTTCATGATTAAAGTGTCTAGATCTTCAAAGATGAAAGTCATACTTTTACTTTTTGCTTAATCTTCTTGAGAGATGTTCTCATCACTTTCATAGTCCTTGGTTAGAAGGTTGATCTCCTTCTCTGAACCATCGGATGAGTCATTGTCATCCCATGCAATGTAGGCCTTCTTGGTCCTTCTTTCTTCATACCTTTTCTTATCACTTTTCTTAGGCCATTCCTCATTTGAGGGACAATTTGCTTTGATGTGACCAAGTTGTTTGCATTTGTAGCATCTAAGAATTTGAGAGTTTTCTTGAGATTTTCTTCCATTGTTGAAGTTTTGACACCTCTCGATTCTTCTCTTCTTGACAAATTTTTTAAACTTCTTCACAAAGAGTGAGAAGTCTTCATCTTCTGATTCTTCTTCTTCATTTTCCTCTTGCTTTAATGAGGAGGCTTTAAGTGCTATTCTTCTTTTCTTTTTGTCAGTTTCTTCATTTTGATTAAGTCGTTGGAGTTCCATTTCATGTTTCTGCAATTTGCCAAACAAAGTAGCAAGAGACATAGAGGAAAGATCTTTACTTTCAGAAATGGCAGTTACCTTGGGCTGCCATTCCCTACTTAAGCATCTTAAAACTTTATTTAATTAAATCTTCATTAGGGAAGATTTTTCCTAAAGAGGCAAGATGGTTGACTATGTGTGTGATCAGGAGCTTTCTTTCCTTCTTCTTCTTCCTTTTTTACTTTCTCCCATTCTTTGATTGGGAATTTTCTTTCTTTTCTTTTTGCTTTCTCTTTGATTGGAAATTTTCCTTTCTTCTTTTTTTTTTTTTTGCTTTCTCTTTGATTAGAAATTTCCTTCTTTTCTTTTTTGCTTCCGAGGGTAAGGATTGACATTCTCACCGTGGGTCAAGGTTTATGGTGAGTCAGGATTTTGGCTCAAGGCTTGTAGAATGGCTAGACATGATACATGTCGGGGTTTGGTTTGGCTCAAGGATAAAAGGGATGCCCCACATTATTTCCATGACACAAATGCAAAAATGATGATTTGGAAATTTTATGCAAAACTGGTCATGCATGCACCTATGCGGACACTCAAGTGTCAAATTTTTATGGTCATGTGATGCTAGGGCTCAGGATTCATTCCCTCTATTTTAGTCAACCCAATGTTTCCAAAATATGTTCTTTTATCAATTTGTGCATTCATTCGAGTCCATTTTGGGTACTCGGGGAAATTTCACAGCGTTCACCCTTCGGGTGTACACACATTTTTTCCAAAAACCAGCTATGATCGGCGAATTTCCCAAAGAAGAGTTGGAAGTCATCTCTTTTCAAAAGCATGTCGGGTTTTCAGCTAAACAACTTATTTTTCTTTTCTTTCCTCTCTTTTTTCTTACTTGCTCTCTTTTTCCCTTACTTGCTCTCTTCTTTTCTTATTTGCTCTCTTTTTCATTTTTTTTATTTTTATTTTTATCATGATTTTTGTTTGTTTTATTATTTTTTTTTGGACGATGTTCCTAAACGAAGAACTCTACACGGTTCCAGAATTTCAAACATCATTGATAGTAATGATATAAACACTAACGCAACAATCCAAACAAAAATGTATGCGTTGTACAAATGACAATCGAAACAACAAAAACAAACATTAGTCTCTCAAGTCAAAACATAACATAAAAATGATAAAAGAAATATGAAAGAAAACATGAATCTGGGGATCTCCCAGTCATGTAGCTCCACTCCCTCCCAAGAAGTCAAGCAAATCGGCCATCTCCTCGTCCTCGTGGGCCTCCTCTCCATCGCCGGGAGCTTCTGGGGGCGCCTCTCCTGCTTGGGCCTCGGGCCAATCCCCGGGCCATGCGACCTCTGCCCTGAACTGGTCTGGAGTAGGGCATGAAAAAGAAGTGAAGCCCTGGCTCTGCATGCTGAGGCTCAGCTGGTACAGACAATCATGGGTCTGTACATGTGCCCGGTGGTTGGCCGCCTGCTGGCGAACCAAATGCCGTAAATACTGCTCCATGTCAAATGACCCAGCTGGGCCAGCCTAATGAGGAGGTGGTGGCGCGCCCGCGGCCTGCGGAGCATCCCCCTGAGCCTGTCTCTGGGTGCAGTACTTCTCAATAAAAGCTCGGGTGATGGGCGGCCGAATCACCTTGGTAGGTGTAACGGGGACTCCAAACGACTGGCAGAGTCCTGTGATCCGCGCGGGAAATCCCAGGGCCTTGTTGGACTTATCTGGATCCAAAGGGTGCCTGGTAGGCGCCATACCTGCAAAAATATAGATGGCATCAGCGATTAACTGAGCCACATGGATGCTCATCAGCGTCAGGATGGCGTACACCAGCTGACACTTCGGCAGGGGGAGGTCGGAATTATGGTCGGTGGGCAGGATGTTGCTGAGCAACAAAGTCATCCATATCTGAGTCAGGGTGGTCATGTTGGTGCGCATAATTCGCACTCGCCTCCCTGCAGCAGTCCGGGCAAAATCCTGCCCCGGTATACATAGCAATTGGGCGATGGCCTCCTCATCGAACCCATCAGACCGGTTCCTCCTCTGGCCATACTCGCACTCTTGGCCCTCTTCCAGCACTAACGGATATCCCAGGAGCTGGCCGATAGCATCGGCATCAAACGGGATCCACTGACCCCTTACCCAGGACCTCATGTCACGCACGCCCTGCTCTGTTGGCCAAGCATTGGCATAAAATTCGAGGACTATTTCTGGATTGAACTTGGCCATGGGGGTAACTAGTGATGCCCACCGCCGGCGACCTATCTCCTCCTGGAAATCCGTATACTCGTCGTCCCTGAGCTGGACGCGTCGCTCCCAGAGAAATGACCATCCCTTGATGGCCTCGAAGCGCTGCTGGTGTAAGGCGCTCCTAAAGCGGTCACTGTCATACTCAAGAGCGGAACTAGTTCCTTTGGCCGCCTTGTCCTTCCTGGACCTCTTTGAGGCAAGCTTCCTCGGGGCCATTTTCTGCGAAGGCAAACATTTGGAAAGTTAGTTTTACCAAGAAATGCTACTCTTAAAACAAAAATGGCATACAACCTCCTCCAATAAACACAAATATCAATGTAAATTTAGAGCAAACTCATGCACATACTTCCTTACGAACATTCACTCGCACAATATATTCTTCTAACTAAGAAAAATGCACCCATGCACAATCAAGGCACCTTCGTTACCTAGATTATTTATATGTACTTCCAAGGTGTATTTGCTACCTACATCACATGCACTTCCTTGGCTAAATTTACATACATGCATACTCAAAGCATCTTGGCTACCAAAAATTGCACACGTGCACATTCTGGTATTTCTAATACCTATGCATATACAAACTTTGTGATGAATCTTGGCTATCTACACTATAAGGTGCTACATTTCATGCTTTATTCAAGTGTTTTTACTACCTAAAGCCACATGCAAATTCAAGTATATTTCCTTTTGCTGACTAAAATTGTATTCAAATTAAAAGGTATTTTTTGTAATGTATTTTCTTTACATAACATGCAATATGTAAATATTTTTTTGTGAGACATTTTGACTACCCAAAATTACATGTACATACATTCAAGTATTTTGCTACCACACCCAAAGTGTAAATTGCCAAAGGTATTTTGCTACCTATTCTAAACCTACACATTTATGATGAGCAAAATTCCTAAACATCTAGGCATAGGGAAATTATTGTAGCGTGGCTCATAGCTGATTGCCGGCCAAAAAGGGTAACTTTACCCAATATGCACCCCTCTTGTGTTCTTTTGCATAAAAACTTTGGTTCCTAGGCCTAGGATATATGTGGGGCAATTACTCTAGCCCTTTCGGAACTGAATGCATGTCCCAAAAAATAGAAAATATGTGCAAACCAAAATGCCCCATGGGTTGTTTCCCTACGAAAACCACGCGCTAATGCCATTGAGGCATTTCACCGAACACTTGGTGGGCGCGCGTTTAGGCATTAATAGCAAGAGAAAGGGGACAATGTGGCATATCCCATTGCTTCAAAATGCATTATAGGCCTAGGGCCATCTCATACAAACCCCCAATTCGACCCAATCAAGCAAGAAAACAAACCAAAATTGCCCTACATATTTGAGCACATTCCCACAATTTAGAGCACCAAAAGGAGATCAAAATACACCAATGAAAAGCTAGAAAGCTTAAGGATGGAACACTTACTTGTTGGTGATGAATAAAAGCACAAAACGGAATCGAAGAATGCGAAAAGTAGAGACCCTAGGGGTGCAAACTCGTAAATTCCGTGGCTATGGCTTTCGAAAGGGGGGAAAAGAAGTTTTTGAATGCAAAAACGTCCCCCCCTTCGTCACTTTTATATTTTGGTGCAGGGGTTGCTCGCCCAGGCGAGCTAACCTGCACTTTTTTTTTTTTGAGAGGAACATTAACCATGTCCCCTCCTTCCTTATGGGTTAGCGTTTTGCCTAACTTGAACTTACTTAAGTTAGAATTAGGCGTTGATTACTTATTTTTAAAACAAACAAATTGTAAAAGAAAACTACGAATACAAAGGATACGGGGCTGCCTTGCAGCAACGTTCTCTGCTTGTTTAGCGCAGAGAAGGGGCGACGATCAGTCGGTCGTGACCCCATCCCCAGTTGCATCCGTTCCTAAGTACCTGCAAGTAATAAACAACCAGGTATGGCCAATCCTGACCGCGTCGTTGTCTTACCTTGGTTGGTTTCTGCTGTTCATGTTTTATCCCCACCCCAGAAGGTAGCTCAAGATGATCCTGCCCCTGTTTTAGCACAACAATATGCATGCGTATGCGTATGCATGAATGTTTTCAAATGCAGCAAATTTTAGCGAAAGTTGGTTTAGGTTCAATTTTAATTAAGCGCTTGGGGCATCCCATGAACTGAGCGGAAGGGCTCAGGTGATCACAAATTAATGCAAGGTTTGAAACCAACGTGAGGACTAAAGCCTCAAATCCTAGTTCATTTCTTTGAAAGATTGTAACGAGAGATACAGTAGACGGGGAACCCCTGGGGGAAATCCAGAAAACACGTAAAGATAAAGAACATGCAGCGACATCCTTAATTGCCCCAGATTCTAAGCATAATATCGCTTGACGACATCAGAATTCACAGGCGAAGGTAGCTCTTCGCCATCCATGTTGGTAAGCACCAGGGCTCCTCTGGAAAAAGCCCTCTTCACAACAAAAGGCCCTTCGTAGTTTGGGGCCCATTTTCCTCGATTGTCCTTGACGGCAAGGGACATTTTCTTTAGCACAAGGTCTCCCTCATGGAACTTGCGCAAGCGTACCTTCTTATCGAATGCACTCTTCATTCTTTGCTGGTACAAGCGCCCATGACTCATGGCCGTTAAGCGCTTACCCTCAACGAGGTTGAGCTGCTCATAGCGCGTTTGGGCCCACTCTGATTCCTTTAATCCAGATTCTGCCAAGATCCTTAATGACGGGATTTCTACCTCAAACGGTAACACAGCCTCCATCCCATATACCAATGAGAACGGCGTTGCCCCAGTTGACGTTCGCACTGAAGTTCGGTAACCGTGTAACGCGAATGGGAGCATTTCGTGCCAATCTCTGTATGACACGGCCATCTTTTGGATAATCTTTTTGATATTCTTATTGGCTGCTTCCACGGCTCCATTCATCTTTGGCCGGTAGGGTGTGGAATTGTGATGCTGGATTTTAAACTCCTCGCGCATTTCCCCCATCATCTTGTTATTCAGGTTGGTGCCATTGTCCGTGATAATCTTCCTTGGCAAACCATATCGGCAGATGATCTCTTTCTTAATGAACCTGACCACCACACCCCTCGTGACATTGGTATAGGAGGCCGCCTCGACCCACTTGGTAAAATAATCTATCGCTACGAGGATGAAGCGATGACCATTCGAGGCCTTGGGCTCAATGGCCCCGATGACATGTATTCCCCACATGGAGAAAGGCCAAGGGGTGGACATAACATTCAGAGGATGTGGTGGGGCATTGACATTACCTGCGAACGCTTGACATTTGTGGCATTTCCTCACATGGACACAACAATCACTTTCCATGGTAAGCCAGTAATAACCCCTGCTCTTAGGATCTTCCTGGCCATAGCATGCCCGTTGGCGTGCGTTCCAAACGAGCCCTCATGGACTTCCTCGATCATGTGATTTGCCTCCTTGGCATCCACACACTGCAGGAGTGTCATGTCGTGATTTCTCTTATACAGTATACTTCCACTCATGAAGAAGCCGGCTGCCAACCTTCTCAATGTCCTCTTATCATTGTCGGCAATCTCTGGCGGGTATTCTTTGCTTAGGACATATCGCTTGATGTCGAAATACCAAGGCTTTCCGTCCCGTTCCTCTTCTACTTGGCAACAATGCGCGGGTTTGCCACGACACCAAAATTCAATGTAGGGTAGATCCCCGTGCGGCGTTAGCTGGAACATAGACGCCAAAGTAGCAAGCGCATCTGCCATTTGATTTTCCTCGCGGGGAACATGATGGAAGGAGATCTCATCAAAGGTCTTAGCCAATTCCTTGATATAGGCTTTATAGGGTATCAGCTTGGGATCTCTAGTTTCCCAATCCCCTCTCAGCTGATGGATTACCAACGCTGAGTCGCCGTACACCTTGAGTAGTTTGACATTGGAGTCAATTGCTGCCTGGACGGCTAGGGCACATGCTTCATATTCGGCCATGTTGTTGGTGCAGTCGAATCCTAGCCTGGCTGTGAAAGGTACACATTGATTTTCTGGAGAGACCAATACTGCCCCAACGCCATGGCCTAGAATGTTTGACGCTCTGTCAAACCATACGGTCCATTTGTCCCGATCTTCGTCCAATTTTTCCTCAAACAAGGCCATGATGTCCTCATCCGGGAATTCAGGATGCATGGGCTGATAGTCGTTAAGAGGCTGTTGAGCCAAATAATCTGCTAAGGCGCTTCCTTTTATCGCCTTTTGGGTGACGTAGACTATGTCAAACTCGGATAGCAGGACTTGCCACCGGGCGATTCGTCCCGTGAGAGCTGGCTTTTCAAAGATGTACTTAACCGGGTCCATCTTGGATATCAACCAGGTAGTATGGCTCAGCATGTACTGCCTTAGGCAATGGGATGCCCATACTAAGGCACAACACGTTCTTTCGAGCAAGGAGTAGTTCATTTCACAGGTCGTGAACTTCTTACTTAGGTAGTAAATAGCGCGCTCTTTCTTTCCGGATTCGTCATGTTGCCCCAGCATACACCCCATTGACTCGTCTAAGATTGTCATGTACAAGATGAGAGGCCTTCCAGGTACTGGTGGCATAAGAACGGGAGGATTCATAAGGCACTTCTTGATCCTTCCAAAAGCTTCTTGGCAATCCTCATTCCAGCGATCAGTTTGGTTTTTGCGTAAGAGTTTGAACAACGGCTCACAAATGGCGGTGAGCTGCGATATGAATCTGGCAATATAATTCAAGCGTCCCAGGAAGCCCCGGACTTGCCTCTCAGTACGGGGTTCTGGCATCTCAAGGATGGCCTTCACCTTTTCGGGGTCTACCTCTATTCCTTTCTGGCTCACGATGAAACCAAGCAATTTCCCTGATTTGACCCCAAAGGTACACTTGGCGGGGTTCAACCTTAATTGATATTTCTTAAGCCTTTCGAACAACTTCCGCAGGTTGACAAGGTGTTCTTCCTCGGATTTAGATTTAGCAATTATGTCATCCACGTAGACCTCGATCTCTTGATGCATCATATCATGGAACAAAGCTACCATGGCCCGTTGATAAGTTGCCCCGGCATTCTTGAGTCCAAAGGACATCACCTTGTAACAGAAAGTCCCCCACAGGGTGACGAAGGTAGTCTTTTCCATATCCTCTGGCGCCATCTTTATCTGATTGTAACCGGAGAAACCGTCCATGAAGGAAAATAAAGCGAAATTGGTCGTGTTATCCACGAGGATATCGATGTGTGGCAAAGGAAAATTGTCCTAGGGACTGGCCCGATTCAGGTCCCGATAATCCACACACATTCGTACTTTCCCATCTTTCTTAGGGACCGGTACAATGTTGGCAACCCATTCCGGATACCGAGCGACGGCCAGAAAACCAGCGTCAAATTGCTTCTTCACTTCTTCTTTTATCTTCAAGGATGTTTCGGGCTTCATCCTTCTCAGTTTCTGCTTTACCGGGGAACACTCGGGATTTAGAGGTAATCGGTGCTGTACAATGTCAGAACTCAAACCGGGCATATCTTGGTATGACCAAGCAAAGATGTCTTCGTAGTCTTTTAGTAGGATTATTAATTCTTCACGGATAGGTGCGGTAATACCTGTGCCTATCTTTACTTCCCTTTTTCCACTGCCAATTCCCAAGTCTACTAGTTCTGTTTCTTCTTGATGAGGCCCCATTTCTTGGTCCTCATGGGCGACCATCCTTTCTAATTCTGGGGGAAGTCCCACATCCTCGTTCCCTTCATCTTCCGTTTGATTCATTTCTTGCTCGAAGTTGATAAGCGGGTCCCAGGTATTAGTACCTTCGGGGGACTCGTCATCGGATCTGCCGTTTCAGAAATAAAGAAGTAAACATGCAAATGAATGAGAATGGGTAGAGACGTAGGAACAGATGAAGAAAGATCCTTGTATTATAAATTCAAAGACAAAAGACACAAAGCCTTAACAAAAGGAAAAACTCTAAAGCCTAGGCCCAACTATAGAGCTTTTAAAATCGTAAAGGTTTACATTATGCTCGTTGCGTAAATGCCGGGGCGTTCCTCCACTCGCCAATTTCCCAGCTGGAAATCAGGAGGGCATGGTCATACCAAATCCAATGTACTCGGAACATCATCTTCGTATATCGTGACCACTTGACCTTCGTCTCCCAGACCCGCGCTTATAAAGCTTCTACTTATGTGGCAGGGCGGGCTTCCTTCACTTTCTTGTCTCAACCGCGAGCTTTGACCACCGCTCTTTCTTCCTGCGATGCTTCTCTTTATATCCGCCTGAGTGGGTTTATAGCCTAAACCATATTTCCCACGATTTCCTTTGGCATTTATCAGGCTAGTTATGCCGCCGTTGTCTTTGCCTAAGCCCATTCTGGGTTCGTAACCGTTCCCCAACATAACTCGGGCCATCATTACTGCTGCATCGGACAGGCAAGCTTGCCCAGAGAAGGAGTCCACGGAGGAAATGCTTACCACCTCAAAATACTGGAAAGCGGTTTCTAATGACTCCTCTACGGCTTCCACATAAGCATAGAGGATGGGCAGCTCACCAAGATGTCTTCCTCGCCTGATACGATGACCAGATGCCCTTCCACTACGAATTTCAACTTTTGGTGGAGTGTTGAGGGAACAACTCCTACTGAGTGGATCCACAGGCGCCCCAACAGACAACTGTAGGGGGGTTAATATCCATTATTTGGAAGGTAACTTGACAGGTGTGAGGGCCTATTTGTACTGGGAGATCGATCTCTCCCCTAACCTCTCGGCGGGTGCCGTCGAAGGCACGAACCACCATTGAACTCGGCTTTAAGTGGGAAGCATTGAATGGTAATTTCTCCAAAGTGCTCTTAGGCATCACGTTTAAACTGGAACCATTATCGATGAGCACTTTGGCTACGATATGGTCCATACACTTGACTGATACGTGCAAAGCTTTATTATGCCCTCTCCCCTCGGCGGGGATTTCTTCTTCGGCGAAGGCGAGATAGTTGTTGGCAGTGATATTATTGACCAGCCCTCCGAAACCTTCTACCGAGATATCTTGGGCCACGTGGGCCTCGTTCAAAACCTTCACTAGCAGAGCCCGATGAGGCTCGGAGCTCATGAGTAACTCCAACAGCGAGACCCTGGCCAGGGTTTTGTTGAGCTGTTCGATAACCTTGAATTCCCTCTGCTGAATTATACGGAGGAACTCGCTGGCTTCCTCTAGTGATACCTCCTTTTTACCATCCTTTTTCTCCGGAAGACCTTTTGCTGGAATATCTTTATTCGAAGCGAAGGGTATTTCATCATCTTGTTCCTCCACCACCTTTGCTTTCCCCTTGACATTCGCGGGTTGGACTGGTAGATCCGGGGGTGCAAACACACGACCGCTACGGGTCACACCACTCAGTCCTGTGATATTTGTTACCTTAGCCGACAACGAGCTGACGTCAGTGGCTTCTTCTTCCTTCCCCCTCGGAGGTGTATATCTCCATGGGACTGCGTGGCTATTTTGGTATGGGAAAGGAACAGGTCAAGCTGCTAAGGGGTGTCCGGGCTTTTGCGAAGCTGTGCCCTTGGTGAAGTATATCACCAAGGGTTTGGGCCTCACAACACCGCTCCCATCCATGGACTGCATGCATATATGCTGCTCTTCTCTTCCTTCACTGCCAACTTTCAGTCGACCTTAATCTATCATTTGCTGTAACAATTCCTCTACTCTCAAACACGTTTCCATGTCATGCAGCTCACCGGAATGCAGCAAACAGGAATCCTCCTTACGCCCACTATGGGGAATCACACCTCCCTCTTGTAGGGCCTCAAAGATAAACCTCCTAGGGGTTGCCACATCCTTTAAAGGTTTAGACCTGCGCGGCCTATCGGACTCAACGGCGTTAATCGCTCCCCCTCCATGATAGGCGAGCGGGTTGGTTCTCACATTGGGCCGATCCTCTTGGAAAGTCAGCCATCCAGCATCTATCAAATGTTGGACCTTGTATTTAAGGGCCAAGCATTTTTCAATGGAATGCCCCGGGACACCCCCATGGTACTTGCAAGTTGCATTAGGGTCATACCACTTTGGGAAAGGGGGTTGGAGGACCTTTCCGGGAGTTACCACGGCCAAATGGTTGGCGATGAGGGACGGCAAGAGGTCTTCGTATGTCATTGGGAGTGGGGCGAATTCTTGAAATGACCTCGGAGGGAAGTTCCTTGTTGCGTTGGAATTACCGGCCGGGCGAGTTGTGTTCGGAGTTGGAACTTGGGGAGCTTCCCTCTGGGTGGGTGCCTTAGGCTGCACAGGTGCTGAACTAGAGGCGTTCCCGGTATGAGCCGAGAAGCTCGGGTGATGTTGCGCGTACTGATGGGTACCATGAGGTGTCTGCGGGGGCTTGACCCATGCGGGCGTTGAAGAGACGTCATGGGCATCTCCTTCCTTCCTTTTTGCCCCTGTTGTCCCGATTCTTTTGGCATTCGCACTTGTGGAGGAAACGTAATCGAACTTTCCTCTTTTCAACCCTACCTCGATTCTTTCCCCGGTGAACACTAGGTCCGCGAAGCTGGACTGCATGTAACCTACTAGCTTCTCATAGTAGAACACCGGCAGAGTGTCTACCATCATGGTGATCATCTCTCTCTCAACCATGGGAGGAGCTACTTGTGCCGCCAGGTCTCTCCACCGCTGTGCGTATTCTTTAAAGGTTTCGCCCTCTTTCTTGAACATATTCTGCAGCTGAGTGCGATCGGGAGCCATATCGGAATTGTACTGATATTGCCTTAGGAAGGCAGTAATCAGATCCTTCCAAGTACGGATACGGGAGGCTTCCAAATTAGTGTACCAAACTACCGCGGCTCCGGCCAAGCTATCTTGAAAAAAGTGTATTAATAGCTTCTCATCCTTAGAGTGTGTGCCCATCTTGCGACAGTACATCTTGAGATGGTTTTTGGGACAAGTCGTCCCTTTATACTTGTCGAAGTCCGGCACTTTGAACTTCGGGGGAATAACAACATCGGGTACCAAGCAAAGATCCGTCATGTCTGTGAACGGATAGTCCCCAAATCCTTCCACGGCTCTCAATCTTTCCTCGAGGAGATCGAGCTTCCTCCTTTCTTCATTTGTCGAGGGCGGTCCTTCCGTGGACAAAACTATTGGTTGTGTCGCGATGTTGGGTTGAGGCAACGTGCTGGGTGCCGGCCCTTCGGGGATCGGGGGATAGAACTCGACATCCCTTCGAGCATAGTCTTGAGGGTCTTTGTGGACCTCGTCGGGCTGTTGAGGAGGCTCTCTTTCAAGGACGGGAGAAGCAATATGGCCCGCATTGTCTTGCAAGACGGGTGGTGAGTAGTTAGGCGGCAATCCATAAGGGTAAGCTGCTCGGTTGTATCCCAGGTGAGGGTTGCCATCGTGCCCTAGTGTGTCCCTTCCTCGTCCTACTATGTTTGAGGGAGGATGGTGCGCAGTTTCCAAGAGAGTTGGGTCTGCTTCGGCAGCCGAACTGACAGCGGCAGCGGTGGCCGCGTATTTCTCCATGAGCTGCCTCATTCCTAACATGGCCTCCATCATGGAGGCCATCTGTTCTTTCAGAGCCGACATGTCGGCTTTCATCTGTTCCTGTGTCTCCTCTTGATCACCCATCGTTCTAGATTTGGATCTGGTGCGATAGGGATGCCTTGTGGCGCGTTTAGTTATGGTGTTTTTCCCTAAAAAACCAAACGTGAGGAGTGGGTAAAGAAAGAAAGAATGCATGCTAGAGATAAAATGTAGGAGTGATTTGATTTGCACAAGCTTTTTGGAGTAGAAACATGGGACCAACTCATTTTATTTCAAAAAGTGGTATCTAGTCAAGGTCTGAGAGACCATACAAGTTTCCTAGCGATTTCTAATTATGTGGGCCATTAAGTCTATCATATGCTGACAATAGCCGAGAAGCCCATGAATTTCTTCAGGGGCGGAGTAGGTGTCTGCCATCTCCTTGGCCTTGGCTAACAATTGGGCAAGTTCCTGACTCCCGTTCAAGGTAAGAGCGAACCGATCCATCCACATGGTTGCCTCTTGGTGTAAAGAGTCGATCACCCTTCCTCTAGCCTCTTTTTCCGCGTATACTTGGGCATACTCGACCGCGATCCTATGCTCGTGGGCCGTGGCTAGACCTAACTCTTCTTGGTACTTGGCGATGATAGCTAGCATGTTGGTCTCCGTCTCGCATAAACGCTGAGACAAGCTTCTTTTGGACCTTGAACAGGCAACTAACTCCTCTTTCAAAACCATGCTATGTGCTCGCGATTGGTCCCTCTCTTCCCTTCGCAGCTTGAGTTCATTGTTGCTACCCCACAGAGCTCCACAAAATTTGTTCCGACCATACTCTTCCTTGCGAGCCCTCTTGGTCTCTTGTTCAAGGGCTCGTGTGGTAGTTGCATTCTCTTCCCGTAATCCGGCACACTCCTTCCGGATGTGTGTAGCGGCCAACTTGAACTTCTCTTTGGCAAGTTTCGCCTTTCTTAACTCGCTTTTGAGAGCTTGGACTTCTTCGTCCTCTTCCGGTGCTTCAAAACTCTCTTCGCTGACGACTTTTAACTTGGCGAGCCAATCTAAACCTCGTATATGAACTTTCAGCCATTCATGGTACCCACCAATGATGCCATTACGAATGCCCCTAAGTTCTTGATCTTTCCTTAACGGGGTTTCCCATGCCTTATGGATTGCTTGTATAGCCTTGAAATTTTGTGCGCCAAAATCCCTCACAAGGAAAGGAGACATGCTTTCTTCCGTCGGTGCTCCCCTCATGGGGTACCCTAGTTGTCTTATAGCGAGCGCGGGATTGTAGTTAATACAACCCCTCGTTCCTATCAGCGGAATGTTTGGGTACCCTCCACATGAGAAAAGGACTCCCTCCTTTCCTTCCTTCCATCGGGGGAACCAATTGATTGTTCTACCTCCTATCCCAGCCAAAAGCTGGTCCCAATCTATTCTTCTCTTTTCAGTACACGAGCGATGGCTTTGGAGCGGACATGGATGCCTCGTGTCTTGCTGGAACAGGTGTGAAACCAACCAAACACAGAGGGCGGGCAAGCAACAGATGATCCGTGCGCTACTTTTTTCGCACCTTCGGTTAAATGTGTCAAATAAATCTGCCAAGACAGCTACCACCAGACTTTCTTTGCTATGGTGGTATGCAAGGAAAGCGTCGATTGCTGCTAGGTCCACCAAACCATCTACGTTTGGAAAGAGGACAACCCCAAAAATTAGCAAAGCTAACACATCCATAAACGGGACCCAATCTCCTTGATTGGCCATACCCCTCGCCTTGTCTTCTAGGTACTTCCGTGGTAGGCCCGCTATGCCGTTCCGAGTCTGTTTTATGCGGTCCAAACCTCTTGTTGAATCCTTGACCACAGTTGCAATTCTCCTCAAAGAGGGGAGACACCCGGAGGAAAGGTATGGTTTTCTTCCCCCAAGAGGACATCCTAGAATTTCCTCAAATTCTTCAATGGTTGGTACCAATTGGAAGTCTCCAAACGTGAAGCATCTCAAAGGTTGGTCGTAGTATTGGGTGAGTGATGCAATGGCTTCTATGGATATCTCTGCTATGGTCAACTCTAAGATCTTTCCGTAAATCTTGCGGAAGGCTTGCATTTGGAGGGGTTCCATCAACCGCCCTAATTCCTTGATGCTGGTGGTATCTAGGCCTTTAACCTTGACTTGGTAAAACCTCTTGCCGATTTGATTTGTCCCCATGCTTACTAAAGTGAGACAAAAAGCTGGTGCAAATCAAAACTCTGATATCTCATGGGTGGAATGGATGAATGCATGAAGGAATGCATATGACACAGATGCAACTTAGGAATGCGGGGGCCCGAGGAATTGTCTCCTTCTTAGATACAACGTCTAGGGGTAGCAAAGTGCCCCAACGTATGTTTTTTTTTTTTAAGAAGGTGACACGGACCCTCCGTTGGTTTGTTTACAGAGGGGATCAAGACAGAACCCGTATGTGATGCATATGCAAAAGATGCAATACGGGAATGTACATAGTATGACAATATTCACTGAACATAAGCAAAAGGGTATATGACTATTTATGCATGGCAGTGTGAAAAAATGGCACGCAGCGTGTTTGCTCTGTGCCCCTATTTAAGGGACCTATAAGGGAGAGAGCTAACTAGGCATTTAGTGATAACCCCCAAGATAGTCATATCTCTCTTGATGGTTTCTAGAGGTATCATCCTCTTCGAAGAACATATTGCAGCAGTAGGGACTACTAGCAACAATAAGTTTTCAAAGAGAAAAGCTCTAGATGAGGGTTCACTGTAATCAAGCAAGTCGGAGACCTAGCATGATCACAGATTCACATCCACTCCTTATGTTCCCATGAACCCGGGTATAGGGCCCTTTTTCACTCACAGTGTGTGCCAATAGTGTTGGTGTTTGTGTGCATCAAATGAATAAATATTTACTTCATGCATACATTTTAAAACGCACTAAAAGCAACAAAGAGTTTATATACACAAGAACATAATGAAGGGAAACCAACAAAGGGGTAAGTCACAGTAAAACATTGCACAAGATTAAATAGCCTAACTCTCTAAAAACAGTCCCCAATGGAGTCGCCAACTGTCGCAACCTACCCTTCGGCGGGAGGGCGACGCGAGACTCGCAGGATGCGTGTTCAATGAAAGGAATACGCGCGGAGTCGCCACCAACGTTTATTTGAGGAAAACGTCGGAAAAACCGGAAAAGACGTGATCTACGAACTTTTAAGTGAAAGGCTCGGGAGTTGTATTTACGCACTGGGAAGGTATTGGCACCCCACACGTCCGTCCCAAGGGACGGCAGCCTTTAATCGAATGTGCAAACATGACTTTGATTTTTTATGTTCCCTTTTTATGTCTTTATATCCTTTATACCATTTTTATATTTTTACTCTTTTTGTGGTCGACAAGGCTGTTTCCCTTTGCTCCTACGTATTCCTCAATTGCGATGAGGAAATCAGACCTACGTAGTTCTTTTTTATCAAGTGATTTCTTTTTTACTTAAGAGGTGATCATTTTAAGGCGTTGGACCTTGAAAATGATCCATTTTACTTAGTAAGAAATTGAAATGACAAACTTCAAAAAAAACTATTTTTATGGACGAGCTTGACTAGGCGAGTTGATTTTAGCCTTAGTTTCACTTTAGTTATTAGTCAATTCGATTAAGAATGAGAAATCCCAAAGAGAAAACGTCCGATTGATTTTCCGCTTTATTTTACTAAAAGACGTTTTTTATTATTATATTATTATTTTACCTCTTTTTTTGATTTCCAACGTGGTTACGGCACGACCGAACGGTCGGAATTCATTTTAACCGAAGTTAACAGATAATACAATTCAAACGATCGGTGGAAATTTGTTTTATTTTTAGGTTAAGCGAGAAATGACTTAAATAAAATGGCTTAAGCACGTCAAAAAGGGGGTATAAAAAGTAAATGAAACGAGAATAAAAATACACGAAACACAATGTGGACCACCACGGGTACATAGAATGAATCGAAAAGCTTGGTTCGAGGTACTTACCCGTTGAAGATCGAAGAACGATGAAGAACGAATGAAGAACGTCGAAGAACGGTCGAAACCTTCGCGAAATTCCTTACGGAAACATTACGGAAACGTTTCGGAAGCGCCTCGGCTTAGATTTTCTTCACGGAAACAATTTTTCCAAGCAAATTCGAAAGAGAGAGAAGTGCCTAAGGGGCTGAACCCTTTTTCACTTCACTTCTCCCCCTATTTATAGAAAATTGGGGGAGAAGCTTGCCACCCAGCTCGCCCAGGCGAGCAGGGTTGCTTCCTCCAGAAGCAACAGCCTTCTGGAGGAATCTTTTGGAGGGCCCAAGTGGGCCTGGTTGCTATTTGCACCCCCATTTTTACTAAGTACACCCCTGCCTTTTTTTTGGTGATTCTTTTTTCGTAAAGTTACGGAAACTTACGAATTTCGTAACGATACTTGTTTTCTTTCCGTAATGTTACGGAACCTTGTGGATTACATAATCATCCCCTTTTTGACTTACGGAATGTTACGGAACCTCACTAATTGTGCAACGATGCTTCCATTTGATTTCCGGTGTGTCATGGAACCTTACGGATTGTGCATCAATATTTTCTTTTGTTTTCCGGCACGTCCCAGAATTTCACAAATTGCCTAATGATGGGTGCTAAGCACCTTACAAGGACCAAACAAAAGTTGCATGTCATCAAGCAAAGGTCCCCGGACGAAATTAGGGTATGACAGTTGGTTCCACACCTTTTTCGCCAAGAGGTGAGGCATGCCTGCCCGTTAGAAAGCCACCGTTCATGCACAGAGAAAGGATGGACGAATTGGGACCAACTCTTAGCAAACAGAGAAGGAGCATCTGTCAACTGGTTCCCTCGATGGAAAGAAGGAAGAACCGGAGTTCTTATCTCGTGCAGAGGATTTTCGAATGTTCCCTTGATTGGGACAAGGGGTTGCATCAATTACAATCTCGTTCTAGCGATAAGGAAAATTGGCTACCCGATAAGAGGGGCACCACTAGAGGAAGAGCTCGAACCTGTCATTTCACGAGGGTTCAGTGAGACCAACGTGGAGACGCTTCGGAAGGTCTGCAAAGCATGGGAAGTGGTACAAAATAAGGACAAAGAGCTCAGAGGCAGTAACAATGGGCCCATTGGTGGCTACCGCGAGTGGTTGAAAGCCCACGTGCAAGGTTTGGATTGGCTCCCAAGTCTGAGAACCGCTAAAAGGGAGGAAGTTGAGGCACCGGAGGAAGACAAAGAGGTGCAGGCTCTTAGGACAGAACTTGAGCAAGCTCAAACAGTCAAAGAAAGGTTCAAATCAATGGCTCTTAGGATCCGAAAGGAGAATGCCAAACTGAGGGATGTAAATGTAGCTACCACCAAGGCCTTGGAACAAGAGACCAAGAGGGCTCGTAGGGAGGAGCACGGCCGGAACAAGTTCCGAGGGGCTCTGTGGGGTAGTAACAACGAGCTTAAACTCCGGAGGGAGGAAAGGGACCAATCGTGGGTAGACAGTTTGATCTTGAAGAATGAGTGGAAGGCTTGCTTGAGGTCCAAGAGAAGTTTGTCTCAGCGTTTATGCGAGACAGAGACCAACATGTTAGCCATCATCAGCAAGTACCAAAAGGAACTAAGTCTAGCCACGGCCCACGAGCATAGGGTGGCGGACGAGTATGCCCAAGTGTACGCAGAAAAGGAGGCTAGAGGAAGGGTGATCGACTCGTTACACCAAGAGGCAACCATGTGGATGGACCGATTTGCTCTTACCTTGAACGGGAGTCAAGAACTTCCCCGATTGCTAGCCAAGGCCAAAGCGATGGCGGACACCTACTCCGCCCCCGAGGAGATCCACGGACTTCTTGGCTATTGTCAGCATATGATAGATCTAATGGCCCATATAATTAGAAACCGCTAGGGAACTTGTATTGTCACTCAAATCTTGACTAGTTATAACTTTTTGAATAAAATGAGTTTATCCCATGTTTTTACTCCAAAAGTCAGTGCGAATCAAATCACTCCTTCATTTTATCTCTAACATGCATTCATTATTTTTTACCTACTCCTCACGTTTGGTTTTTCAGGGAAAAACACCATAACTAAACGCGCCCCAAGGCATCCCTATCGCACCAGATCCAAATCTAGAACGATGGGTGATCAAGAGGATACACAGGAACAGATGAAAGCTAACATGTCGGCTCTGAAAGGAGGTCATGTTTTACCCCATCCTTGAAGGGGAACCTCCTCGACAGCCCGCGAAAGGGGATGTCGAGTTCTACCCCCCGATCCCCGTCGAGGGGCCAGCACCCAACACTTTGCCTCAGCCCAAGCTCACAGCACAACCAATATTCTTATCCACAGAAGGACCACCCACGGCGATCGAGGAAAGAAGGAAACTCGATCTCCTCGAGGAGAGATTGAGAGCTGTTGAAGGCTTCGGTGACTATTCGTTCGCGGACGTGACAGATCTTTGCTTGGTATCAGACGTCGTCATCCCCCCAAAATTTAAAGTGCCCGATTTCGACAAGTATAAAGGGACGACTTGTCCTAAAAACCATCTCAAGATGTATTGTCGCAAGATGGGGGCGTATTCTAGGGATGAAAAGTTGCTAATACATTTTTTCCAAGATAGCTTAGCTGGAGCTGCGGTTGTTTGGTACACTAATCTGGAAGCTTCCCGCATCCGTACTTGGAAGGACTTGATTACTGCTTTCCTAAGGCAATATCAGTATAATTTCGATATGGCTCCCGATCGCACTCAGCTACAGAATATGTTTAAAAAGTAAGGTGAGACCTTTAAAGAATACGCACAGTGGTGGAGAGCCCTGGCGGCACAAGTGGCCCCTCCCATGGTCGAAAGGGAGATGATCACCATGATGGTAGACACCTTGCCAGTGTTTTACTATGAGAAGTTGGTAGGCTACATGCCTTCCAGCTTCGCGGACTTGGTATTCGCCGGGGAAAGAATTGAAGTAGGGTTGAAAAGAGGGAAGTTCGATTATGTTTCCTCCAACGAAATGAGGAACATCCCCCGAAGCCAATTCCAGAATTCACCCCACTCCCAATGACGTACGAAGACCTCGTGCCGTCCCTTATCGCCAACCAAATGGCCGTAATAACTCCCGGGAAGATCTACCAACCCCTTTTCCCAAAGTGGTATGATCCTAACGCAACTTGCACGTACCATGGGAATACCCCGGGGCATTCCATCGAAAAATGCATGGCCCTTAAATACTAGGTCCAACATTTGATAGATGCTGGATGGCTGACATTTCAAGAGGATCGGCCCAACGTGAAAACCAACCCGCTCGCCAATCATGGAGGGGGAGCGGTTAATGCCATTGAGTCAGATAGGCCGCGCAGGTCTAAACCTTTAAAGGACATGGCAACCCCTATGAGGTTTATCTTTGAGGCCCTACAAAAGGGAGGTGTGATTCCCCACGGTAGGCATAAAGAGGATTCTTGTTTGTTGCATCCCGGCGAGCTACATAACATGGAAACATGTTTGGCAGTAGAGGAATTGTTGCTAGGAATGATAGATCAAGGCCGACTAGAAGTCGGTGATGAGGGGAGGGAACAACAGCATATATGTATGCAGTCCTCGGATGAGAGAAGTTTTGGAAGGCCTAAACCTTTGGTGATATATTTCACCAAGGACACAGCTCCACAAAAGCCCCAATACCCCCCGGCAACTAAACTTGTTCCTTTCCCATATCAAAACAGCCATGCAGTCCCGTGGAGGTATACACCTCCGAGTGAAAGGGAAGAAGAAACCACCGGCGTCAGCTCATTGTCGGCCAAGGTAACCAATATCACGGGGCTGAGCAGTGTGACCCGCAGCGGTCGCGTGTTTGCACCTTCCGACCTGCCAACACAACCTGCAAACATTAAGGGAAAGGCCAAGATGGTAGAGGAACAAAATGACAAGGCAACCCCCACTCCGAACGAGGATATTCCGGTAAAGGATCTTCCGGAGAAAAGGGATGGCTGCGGCAAGAAGGAAGTGTCGCTAGAGGAAGCAAGCGAGTTTCTCTGCATTATTCAGCAGAGCAAGTTCAAGGTCATTGAACAGCTCAACAAAACCCCGGCCAGGGTCTCTCTTTTGGAATTACTCATGAGCTCTGAGCCTCATCGGGCTTTGCTAGTAAAGGTCTTGAATGAAGCTCATGTGGCTCAAGATATCTCTGTAGAGGGCTTTGGAGGACTCGTCAATAATATCACCGCCAACAATTATCTTGCTTTCACTGAAGAAGAAATCCCTGCCGAGGGGAGAGGGCATAACAGGGCTTTACATGTATCAATCAAATGCATGGACCATGTCGTAGCCAAGGTGCTTATCGATAACGGTTCCAGTTTAAATGTAATGCCCAAGAGCACTTTGGAGAAATTACTGTTTAATGCTTCCCATCTAAAGCCAAGTTCCATGGTAGTCTATGCCTTCGACGGCACCTGTCGAGAGGTTAGGGTAGAGATCGACCTCCCTGTACAGATAGGCCCCCACACATGTCAGGTTACCTTTCAAATAATGGACATTAACCCCGCTTACAGCTGCCTGTTGGGGCGCCCATGGATCCATTTGGTGGGAGTCGTTCCCTCTACACTCCACCAAATGGATCCATTCGTAGTAGAAGGGCATTTGGTTATCGTATCAGGCGAGGAAGACATCTTGGTGAGTTGCCCGTCCTCTATGTCATATGTGGAAGCTACGGAGGAGTCATTAGAAACGGCCTTCCAGTCTTTTGAGGTGGTTAGCATTGCCTTTGTAGATTCCTTCTCTAGGCAACCATGCCTGTCCGATGCGGCAGTAATAATGGCCCGAGTGATGTTGGGGAATGGTTACGAGCCCAGAATGGGTTTAGGCAAGGACAATGGCAGCATAACCAGCCTGATAAGCACTAAAGGAAACCGCGGGAAGTTTGGGTTAGGCTATAAACCCACACAAGCGGACATAAAGAAAGGCATTACAGGAAGGAAGAGCGGAGTTCAAGACTCGCGATTGGGACAAGAAGTCAAAAGAGGCCCGCCCTGCCACATCAATAGGAGATTTATAAGCGCGGGTCTAGGACACGAAGGCCAAGTCGTTGCGATATGTGAAGATGATTCGCCAAGTGGGTCAGAGTTGGTACGACCATGCCCTCCTAGTTTCCGACTAGGAAATTGGCGAGTGGAGGAACGCCCGGACATTTACGCAACAGGCATAATGTAACCCTTTGTGGCTTTTAAAGTCTACAGTTGGGCCTAGGCTTTAGAGTTTTCTTTTGTTAAGGCTTTATGTCTTTTGTTCTTAAAATTATAAAATAAAAGATCTTTCTTCATCTGTTCCTACGTCTCTACCCATTCTCATCCATTTGCATGTTTATTTCTTTACGTTTAATGCCAGATCCAACAACGAGTCCCTCGAAGGTACTAATACCTGGGACCCGACCATCGATTTCGAGCAAGAAATGAATCAAACGGAGGATGAAGAGGACGAGGATGTGGGACTTCCCCTGGAGTTGGAGAAGATAGTTGCCCATGAGGACCAAGAAATGGGGCCTCATCAAGAAGAGACAGAACTAGTGAACTTAGGAACCGACAGTGGGAAAAAGGAAGTAAAGATAGGCACGGGTATGACCACACCCATTCGTGAAGAATTGACAGCCCTGCTGAAAGACCACCAAGACATTTTTGCTTGGTCGTACCAAGATATTCCCGGTTTGAGTTATGACATTGTACAACACCGATTACCTCTAAATCCCGAGTGTTCCCTGGTAAAACAAAAACTGAGGAGGATGAAACCCGAGACATCCTTGAAAATAAAAGAAGAAGTGAAGAAACAATTTGACGCTGGTTTTCTGGCAGTCGCTCGGTACCCAAAATGGGTTGCCAACATTGTACCAGTTCCTAAGAAGGATGGGAAGGTGCGAATGTGTGTGGATTATTAGGATTTGAATCGAGTCAGTCCCAAAGACAATTTTCCTTTTCCGCACATCGATATCCTCGTGGATAATACAGCCAATTTCATTTTGCTTTCCTTTATGGACGGATTCTTCGGTTACAATCAGATAAAAATGGCATCGGAGGATATGGAAAAGACTACCTTCGTCACCCTATGGGGGACGTTCTGCTACAAGGTGATGTCATTTGGACTCAAGAATGCTGGGGCAACTTATCAACGGGCTATGGTAGCTTTATTCCACGATATGATGCACCAAGAGATCGAGGTCTATGTGGATGACATAATTGCCCAATCTAAGACCGAGGAGGAACACCTTGTCAACCTGCGGAAGTTTTTCGAAAGGCTTAGGAAGTATCAATTGAGATTGAATCCCGCTAAGTGCACTTTTGGGGTCAAATCAGGGAAATTGCTAGGTTTCATCGTAAGCCAGAAAGGGATAGAGGTGGACCCCGAAAAGGTGAAGGACATCCTTGAGATGCCGGAACCCCGTACCGAGAGGCAAGTTCGAGGTTTCCTGGGACGTTTGAATTATATTGCCAGATTCATATCACAGCTCACTGCTATTTGTGAGCCGTTGTTCAAACTCTTACGCAAAAACCAAACCGTTCGTTGGAATGAGGATTGTCAAGAGGCATTTGGGAGGATCAAAAAGTGTCTCATGAATCCTCCTGTGCTTATGCCACCGGTACCCGGGAGGCCTCTCATCTTGTATATGACGATTTTGGACGAGTTGATGGGATGTATGCTGGGGCAACATGACAAGTCCGGGAAGAAAGAGCGCGCTGTCTACTACTTAAGTAAGAAGTTCACGGCCTGTGAAATGAATTACTCCCTGCTCGAAAGAACGTGTTGTGCTTTAGTCTGGGCGTTCCACTGTCTAAGACAATACATGCTGAGGCATACCACCTGGTTGATATCCAAGATGGACCCAGTTAAGTACATCTTTGAGAAGCCTGCTCTCACAGGACGGATCGCCCGGTGGCAAGTTTTGCTATCCGAGTTTGATATAGTTTGTCACCCAAAAGGCGATAAAAGGAAGCGTCTTAGCAGATTATTTGGCTCAGCAGCCTCTCAACGACTATCAGCCCATGCATCCCGAATTCTCGGATGAGGACATCATGACCTTGTTTGAGGAAAAACAAGATGAGGACCGGGACAAATGGACTGTATGGTTTGATGGAGCGTCAAACGTTCTAGGCCATGGCATTGGAGCAGTGTTGGTCTCTCCAGATAATCAATGTATACCTTTCACGGCCAGGTTGGGATTTGACTGCACCAACAATATGGCTGAGTATAAAGCCTGTGCCCTAGCCGTCCAAGCGGCAATTGACTCTAATGTCAAACTGCTCAAAGTATACAAGGACTCGGCACTGGTGATTCACCAGCTGAGAGGGGAATGGGAAACTAGAGACCCCAAGTTGATACCCTACAAAGCCTATATCAAGGAGTTGGCTGATTCCTTTGATGAGATCTCCTTCCATCACGTTCCCCGAGAGGAAAATCAAATGGCGGATGCGCTTGCTACTCTGGCATCCATGTTCCAGCTAACACCGCACGGGGACCTACCATACATTGAGTTTTAGTGTCGTGGCAGACCTGCGCATTGTTGTTTGGTGGAAGAAGAACGGGACGGTAAGCCTTGTTATTTTGATATCAAGCGGTTCGTTGAAAGCAAAGGATACCCATAGGGGGCTTCCGACAACGATAAAAGGACATTGAGGAGATTAGCGGCCGGTTTCTTCATGAGTGGGAGCATACTATATAAAAGAAACCATGACATGACTCTCCTGCGATGCGTGGATGCCAAAGAGGCAGACCACATGATCAAGGAGGTCCATGAGGGTTCGTTCGGAACGCACGCCAACGGGCATGCTATGGCCAGGAAAATCCTGAGAGCAGGTTATTACTGGCTCACCATGTAAAGTGATTGTTGCATCCATGTAAGGAAATGCCATAAATGTCAAGCGTTCGCGGACAATGTCAATGCTCCGCCACATCCTCTAAATGTCATGTCCTCTCCTTGGCCTTTTTCCATGTGGGGGATAGACGTCATAGGGGCCATCGAACCCAAGGCTTCGAACGGTCATCACTTCATTCTCGTGGCAATAGATTATTTCACCAAATGGGTCGAAGCGGCTTCCTACACCAATGTCATGAGGAGTGTAGTGGTCAAATTCATCAAGAGGGAGCTGATTTGTCGGTACGGACTCCCTAGGAAGATCATTACCGACAATGGTACCAATCTGAATAACAAGATGATGCAGGAAATGTGCGCAGATTTCAAAATCCACCATCACAATTCCACGCCCTACCGACCAAAGATGAACGGAGCCGTGGAAGCTGCCAACAAGAATATTAAGAAAATTATTTAGAAGATGACAGTATCATACAAAGATTGGCATGAGATGTTGCCTTTTGCCTTGCATGGATACCGAACTTCGGTACGAACTTCTACTGGGGCAACACCGTATTCCTTGGTTTATGGAACGGAAGCGGTACTCCCATTTGAAGTAGAGATCCCTTCTTAGAGGATACTAGCAGAATCAGGTTTAGAAAAATCGGAGTGGGCTCAAACACGCTACGACCAACTCAACCTTATCAAAGGTAAGCGCTTGACGGCCATGAGCCATGGGCGCCTGTATCAACAAAGAATGAAGAATGCGTTCGACAAGAAGGTGCACTTGCGAAAGTTCCATGAGGGGGACCTTGTGCTGAAAAAGATGTCCCACGCTGTTAAAGATAATCGAGGGAAGTGGGCCCCGAACTACGAAGGACCTTTCGTTGTGAAAAGGGCTTTTTCCGGAGGGGCCCTGGTGCTTACCAACATGGATGGCGAGGAGCTGCCTTTACCCGTGAATTTCGATGTTGTCAAGCGATACTATGCTTAGAATCTGGGGCAATTGAGGATATCGCTGCATGTTCTTTTATTTTTTGTGTATTCTTCTTGGTTTCCCCCAGGGATTCTCGTCTACTGTATATTTCTCGTCATAGTCTTTTAAAAGAAGAGAACATGAGTTTGAGGTTTCGGTCCTCACTTCGTGCTTTAAAACCATGTGCAGTTTATGGTAACCTGAGCCTTTTTCGCTCAGTCCACGAGATGCCCCAAAGCGCTTAATTAAAACTGAACCTAAACCAGCTTTCACTAAAAATTTGTTGCGTTTGAAAACATTCATGCATACGCATACACATGCATATTTTTTCATGACAGGGCCAGAATCAACTGGCCGTGGTCAGATGCCAGGAAGAAGTTGGAAGCCGAAACTCATCAAGGTAAAATGGTAACGCGGCCACGGTTTACCACACAATGTTGTTTCCTACTTTCAGGTGCTTAGGGACGGACGCAAGTAGAGGATAGGGTCACGACCGATGGGTCGTCGTCCCTTGCCTAGCTCTGGACAAATGGAAAGCGCCGCTGCAAGGCAGCCTAGTATCCTTTAAATTTACAGTAATTATTGTTGTGTCTTTAAAGTAAATATTGGATATCTGCCCTGAGTGGGTTCGAGTAAGCAAATGCTGCCCGTAGAAGGTCATACTTACGTCTCCCCTAAAAAAAGAAAAAAAAACAGGTTAGCTCGCCTGGGCGAGCGCCCCTGCACCTGCAAATAAAAAACGAGGGAGGAGGAGTTTTCCTCCACCCAAAACTCTCCCCCCTCACTTCAAAAACACCAAGCTCACGGGAACTACAAAGACAGCAGCCCCCAAGCTTCCATTGTTGAGTTTTTGCTTCCTTTTTCATGCCTTATTTCACTCCCCACAAGTAAGTGCACTTTCCCCTGGTTATTTGGCTCTCCCTTGATGTGTTTTAGTGCTTTAGTTGCTCATTTTTTGCGAAATTCGTGAAGCAATTCACATGTGAATCCATGCTTGTTTTCGCTAAATTAAGGGATTGTAAGGGATGGCCTTAGGCCTATGTTGCATTCTGGAGTAATGAGGCATGCCACATTGCCCCCATTCTCTTGCTATTTGTCGCAACCTACCCTTCGGCGGGAGGGCGACGCGTGACTCACGGGATGTGTGTTCCACGAAAGGAATATGCGCGGAGTCACCACCAATGTTTATTTGAGGAAAACGTCGGAAAAGACGCGATCTATGAACTTTTAAGTAAAAGGTTCGGGAGTTGTATTTACGCACGGGGAAGGTATTAGCACCCCACACGTCCGTCCCAAGGGACGGCAGCCTTTAATCGAATGTGCAAACATGACTTTGATTTTTATGTTCCCTTTTATGTCCTTATATCCTTTATACCCTTTTTATATTTTTCCTTTTTTGTGGTCGACAAGGGTGTTTCCCTTTGCTCCTACGTATTCCTCAATTTGCGATGAGGAAATCAGACCTACGTAGTTCTTTCGGAACAAAGTGTTTGGTTAAGTTGTTTTTGTCTTTTTTGCAAAATATGTTTTTATTGAACAAAAGGTCATTTAAGGTGTTGGACCATTAAACGGTCTTTTGATTTTGAAAGGAGAGAAACGTTAAGGCGTTGGACCATTAACGATCTCTTGTTTTTGAAAGGAGAGAAACGTTAAGGCATTGGACCATTAACGATCTCTTGGGGTGGTCGACAAAAGCGGGGCTTTTGCTCCTACGTATCCTCAATTGCGATGAGGAAATCAGACCTACGTAGTTCTTTCTTATCAAGTGATTCTTTTTTACTTAAAAGGTGATCATTTTAAGGCGTTGGACCTTAAAAACGATCCATTTACTTAGTAAGAAATTGAAATGACAAACTTAAAAAACCCTATTTTTGTGGACGAGCTTGACTAGGCGAGTTGGTTTTAGCCTTAATTTCACTTTAGTTATTAGTCAATTCGATTAAGAATGAGAAATCCCAAAGAGAAAATGTCCGATTGATTTTCCGCATTATTTTACTAAAAAGATGTTTTTTTTATTATTATATTATTATTTTTTTACCTCTTTTTGATTTCCAACGTGGTTACGGCACGACCGAACGGTCGGAATTTATTTTAACCAAAGTTTACGGATCATACAATTCAAACGTTCGGTGGAAATTTATTTTATTTTTAAGTTAAGCGAGAAATGACTTAAGTAAAATGGCTTAAGCACGTCAAGAGGGGGTATAAAAAGTAAATGAAACGAGAATAGAAATACACAAAACACAATGTGGACCACCATGGGTACATAGAATGAATCGAAAAGCTTGGTTCGAGGTACTTACCCGTTGAAGATCGAAGAACGATGAAGAACGAATGAAGAACGTCGAAGAACGGTTGAAACCTTTGCAAAATTTTTCACGGAAAATGTTACGGAAACGTTTCGGAAGCACCTCGGCTTAGATTTTCTTCACGGAAACAATTTTTCCAAGCAAATTCGAAAGAGAGAGAAGTGCCTAAGGGGTTGAACCCTTTTCTTCTTCACTTCCTCCCCTATTTATAGCAAAATAGGGGAGATGCTTGCCGCCCAGCTCGCCCAGGCGAGCCAGGTTGCTTCCTCCAGAAGCAACAGCCTTCTGGAGGAATATTCTGGAGGGCCCAAGTGGGCCTGGGTGCTATTTGCACCCCCCATTTTTACTAAGTACACCCCCTCTGCTTTTTTTTGTGATTCTTTTTTCGTAAAGTTACGGAAACTTACGAATTTCGTAACGATACTTGTTTTCTTTCCGTAATGTTTACGGAACCTTGCGGATTACATAATCATCCCCTT
The DNA here is from genome assembly GCF_000004515.6 of Glycine max. Taxonomy (NCBI): domain Eukaryota; kingdom Viridiplantae; phylum Streptophyta; class Magnoliopsida; order Fabales; family Fabaceae; genus Glycine; species Glycine max. The sequence goes on from NC_038256.2 coordinate 13,612,780, forward strand.
TTTGACTTACGGAATGTTACGGAACCTCACTAATTATGCAACGATGCTTCCATTTGATTTCCGGTGTGTCACGGAAACTTTACGGATTGTGCATCAATATTTTCTTTTGTTTTTTTTTCGGCATGTCCCGGAATTTCACAAATTGCCTAATGATGGGTGCCAAGCACCTTACAAGGACCAAAGAAAAGTCGCATGTCATCAAGCAAAGGTCCCCGGACGAAATTAGGGTATGACAGTTGCCCCTCTTTACTTGTCTTTTATTGGAAATAAAAAGAAAGTAAAGATAAGACACTAATTTTGTTCCTCTCGGTTGACGAGAGTCGCGGGTGACCATAAAATTTCCCCATGCAAATGACTCGTTGTTCCCGGGGGAACAAAAGGTGCAGAAGACGGTGTCAGTCCCTGCCTGCTATCAAGCGTTCTGTCTTATAGATAGCAAAAGAATGTTTATATGGATAACCACTCGGGTGTTTCCGCCCGTGAGCGTGACTCAAAAGTGCGGAAGATGATGTAAATCTCCGCGTGTCAACGGGCTTATCGGCCGCGATTGACGAAGGGTGCAGAATGACCAAATTTTGTCTCTGCGTGCCATCGGACACGACTGTGTCTGAATGGGAAAGGGGTGCGGAATGACCAAATTTTGTCTCCGCCTGTCATTGGGCCCGCCGCCTCTGGATGACAAAGGGTGCAGAATGACCAATTTTTGTCTCTGCACGCCATCGGACATGGCTGTGTCTGAATGGCAAAGGGGTGCGGAATGACCAAATTTTGTCTCCGCATGTCATCGGGCCCGCCGCCTCTGGATGACAAAGGGTGCAGAACGACCAATTTTTGTCTCTGTGCGCCATCGGACACGGCTGTGTCTGAATGGCAAAGGGGTGCGGAATGACCAAATTTTGTCTCCGCATGTCATCGGGTCCGCCGCCTCTGGATGACAAAGGGTGCAGAACGACCAATTTTTGTCTCTGCGCGCCATCGGACACGGCTGTGTCTGAATGGCAAAGGGGTGCGGAATGACCAAATTTTGTCTCCGCATGTCATCGGGCCCGCCGCCTCTGGATGACAAAGGGTGCAAAATGACCAATTTTTGTCTCTGCGCGCCATCGGACACGGCTGTGTCTGAATGGCAAAGGGGTGAGAAATGACCAAATTTTGTCTCCGCATGTCATCGGGCCCGCCGCCTCTGGATGACAAAGGGTGCAGAATGACCAATTTTTGTCTCTGCGCGCCATCGGACACGGTTGTGTCTGAATGGCAAAGGGTTGCGGAATGACCAAATTTTGTCTCCGCATGTCACATGACCTCAGGGTCAATATGACAGGTCTTGTGGGGCGGCCGACAAAAGCAATGCTCTTGCTCCTACGTATCCTCCAATGAGGAACTCAGACCTACGTAGTTCTGGATAACTTGTGAGACTTGAAAAAGTCTCGGTGTTTTCTCCACTAAAATGCAAACATGCTTTAGCAAAGAGACAAATATTCCAACTGATTAGAGCAGCATATGATTTTTTGAGTGACAAACAATGCGTCTACCAGGGAAGGAGAGTTTGCTGATGAAATCCCCCATAACCATAAATGAGATTTTGGATGTTAGCATTTCGTTTCTAAATGACCATTTAGAGGAAACACTGGGTTCGACAAAAATAGAAGAAATCCACCCAAAATGTATCAATCTCGCACAGGTAAGTGTTTTATCCTAATTCCGAACCATAGATATGTCATGACTTGATTTTGCAAATTATTTCCTATCAAATCAAAAATTACATGCGTGATCATGGATCAATAGGACTTCCCTTGGGAATGAGTTCTTTTGATGGGTTTTTCGGCTTTTGTGTGTTTTTGGCTTTTGATTTTTTTTTTTTGTTGGCTTTTTCCTTTTCTGTTTTTGCTTGACGCGAGGCGAGCAAGTCACCGACGCACAGGATTTTGGTTGGCCATCAAAGGGGGAAGACCATTTTAGGTCGTGGTTTCCTTTCCTTCTTTTTGTTCATTTGGTGACAATTCTATATTGTTCAGATATTGTCCGGTCCAAAGACCTCTCTGCACATTTCTTCTGGTTTCTTTGACCAGGAGCTTGCTTCTTTTTTACTTTCTCCCATTCTTTTTTCTTTGACTTGGAATTTTCTTTCCTTTCTTTTCGCTTTCTCCCACTCTTTGATTGGGAATTTTCCTTCTTTTCTTTTTTTGCTTTCTCTTTGATTGGAAATTTTCCTTCTTTCCTTTTTTTTTTTGCTTTCTCTTTGATTGGAAATCTTCCTTCTTTCCTTTTTTTTTGCTTCCGAGGGTAAGGATTGACATTCTCACCCTGGGTCAAAGTTTATGGTGAGTCAGGATTTCGGCTCAAGACTTGTAGAATGGCTAGACATGATACATGTCAGGGTTTGGTTTGGTTCAAGGATAAAAGGGATGCCCCACATTATTTCCATGACACAAATGCAAAAATGATGATTTGGAAACTTTATGCAAAACTAGTCATGCATGCACCTATGTGGACACTCAAGCGTCAAATTTTTATGGTCATGTGATGCTAGGGCTCAGGATTCATTCCCTCTATTTTTAGTCAACCCAATGTTTCCAAAATATGTTCTTTTATCAATTTGTGCATTCATCCGAGTCCATTTCGGGCGTCCGGGGAAATTTCACAGCATTCACCCTTCAGGTGTATACACATTTTTCAAAAACTAGTTATGATCAGTGATTTTTTTTTCAAAGAAGAGTTGGAAGTCATCTCTTTTCAAAAGCATGTTGGTTTTTCAGCTAGACAACTTATTTTTCTTTTTTCTCTCTTTTTTTTCTTTTTTTTTATTTGTTTACTTCTTTTTCTTGTTTGTTTTTTTTTTCTCTTCTCTTTTTTTTTCATGAGGTATTTTGCTACCTAAACATGTGTATATTTTTGTGAGGTATTTTTGCTATATACATGCATATCCAAGGTATCTTGCTACCTAAACATACATATATATGTTTTGTAAGGTATTTTTGCTATATACATGCATATCCAAGGTATCTTTCTACCTAAACATACATACATATATATATATATATATATATATATATATATATATATATATATATATATATATATATTTTGTGAAGTATTTTTTGTTTACATACATGCATATCTAAGGTATCTTTCTACCTAAACATACATATATATATTTTGTGAAGTGTTTTTTTGTTTACATACATGCATATCTAAGGTATTTTCACTACCTAAACATACATATATATATATTTTGTGAGGTACGACTACCTTCCGAGCTTGTGCCTGTTTTATTTAAATTCCCAGGATCATGAGCAACTAGGTGCGTCCTACTATAAAAAGTGATCAAATAACAAGCATAGATTCAAAAGGTACTAGGTTGCCTCCTAGTAGCGCTTCTTTAACGTCTTGAGCTGGACGCCTAATGATTTGTTGGTCATGGACCTAGTACTTTGCTTACCTTTGGCTTTGGACTTGGTCGCCTATTGGTCGGCCATGTGTCATAGGCAACGCTCTAACCTTTTTATGGATGAGCTGAGGTGAACTTTAGAGGTGGTGGCGGTGTGTCTATTGCCCGCTACCGGCCATCCCAATGCTGCCATGGTGTCTCGCCCTGCGCCCGTCTGGGGGCGCAGTACTTCTTGATGAAAGCCCGGTTAATGCGGGGCCTAATGACCTTGTTGGGGCGACAGGCACTCCGTAGAACTAACAGAGGCCCGTAATCAGAGCTGGAAACCCCAGGACCCTATCGGACTTCTTTGGGTCCACCAGGTGTCTTGCGGGCGCGATCCCTGCAAACAATAGATGACATCAGAAATCAGTTTGAACCATATGCATACTTACCTATGTCGGGATGGCATGACCTTGCTGGGGGGGTACGGGCACCCTGTAGGACTGATAGAGGCCCGTAACCAGAGCTGGAAACCCCAGGGCCCTGTTGGACTTTTCCGGGTCCACTGGGTGTCTTGTGGGTGCGATCCCTGCAAACAATAGATGGTATCAGAAATCGGTTGAACCATATGCATACTTACCCATGTCGGGACGACACAGACCAACTGATACTTTTGCAGGGGGAGATTGGCAATGCGGTCGCTGGGCAGAATGTTGCTAAGTAGAAATGTCATCTATATCTGTGTAAGAGTGGTCATGTTGGTGCGCATGATCCGCACTCGTCTCTTTGCAGCGGCACGGGTGAAATCTTGCCCCGGTATGCATAGTAGCTGTGTGATAGCCTCCCTCTCTGGTTGTGCTCGCACAGTTGGCCCTCCTCCAATATCAGGGGGTGGCCCAGGAACCGTTAAAAGGGAACTACTGGTTCCTTAACCAGGAGTGCAAGTCTCGGTTAAGCATTTAAGGACAGAGGACCTTAAATTCTCTTAAGGTGCAAATGTGGAGCACATTGAAAATGAGGACACGTAGCCCTCTAATGGTGAGGGCGTGCAGTCCTCTAAGGGTGAGGACGTGCAGTCCTCTGTTGGCGAGGACGTGTAGTCCTCTCAAGGTGAGGGCGTGCAACCCTCTGTTGGCGAGGACGTGTAGTCCTCTAAAGGTGAGGGTGTGTAGCCCTACGAAGGCGAGGACGTGTAGTCCTCTAAAGGTGAGGGCGTGTAGCCCTACGAAGGCGAGGACGTGTAGTCCTCTAAAGGTGAGGGCGTGTAGCCCTACGAAGGTGAGGACATGCAGTCCTTTGATGGCGAGGGCGTGTAGCCCTCTGAAGGTGAGGACATGCAGTCCTCTGATGGCGAGGGCGTGTAGCCCTCTGAAGGTGAGGGTAACTAGTACCCAAGGCGAGGGCGGGTAGCCCTCTGAAGGTAAGGACATGTAGTCCTTTCAAGGTGAGGGCGTGCAGCCCTCTATTGGCGAGGACGTGTAGTCCTTTCAAGGTGAGGACATGTAGTCCTCTGGAGGTGAGCCAATAGGTACAAGTACCAAAGGACTTTAACCTTACAAGAAAGCAAGAGGTTGACTCTTTGAGAGGGCCTTTCATCTATTCACTTATTACCTAATATGAACATGATGATTTTTTGGGGATGCAAATGTATGCAACCTTCATCTTGAAATGCAGTAAATGCAGGCTTTGTATGCAATAATGCAATGTTATGGAAAATTGTACAATGTTCATGACATTCTTTCCCTATTTTGTGATTTTGATTTTGATTTGATTTTTTTTGGAAAACACCAATTGACTGTCCTTTTGAAAGAGGTGATAGTCCATGCAACCTTATCCTATCTTTTGCAAATCTCTCCGAGAACTCCCTCAGAGTGTGTGTTTTGTTTGATTTAGTCATTTGACCATTTTGGAGTGACGGCAATGGAGTCGTTTGATGTTTAATCAATCCATTGAAATCCTAGGGTTTGTCCCCCATTTTTTGTTGAAAACATCGATGGGTGAGAACTTTTGATCGACCCCTATATTCACTTGAGGCTCATGCACGGTGCCCCTCATTGCCCCAGTGTAAGGCTTTGAGGTACCAATCGTTGTCTTTCGTCATGACCTTGTAGGAGGGAACCTATTGGGTGAGAACTTCTAATCTGCCCCTAGGTTCACCTGAGGCTCATGCACGAGGCCCCTCATTGCCCCAGTGTAAGGCTTTGAGGTACCAATCGTTGTTTTGTTTTCACAACCTTGTAGCAAGGGAGAATGAAAGAAGCAGTCGATTCTTGCAAAAAGAATTTTTTCAAGGACGAGAAATAGTCGAAGGATTTTTTTCAGTTGATGGGTTAAGTCAAATGACTCCTATGTAGAAGCAAGACGTTTTGATGTCTTGATGATGCTAAAGGATCAAGTGCTTCTAAGTTTTATTCAAGACAAGAATCCAAGAAAATCAAGATATATGATCAAGTTTGATCTCTTAGAATCTTTAGGAAGAAGTTTCCAAATTGAAACAAACAAAAGGTTTGACCAAAGAATTCTTATCATTTCAAATTGAGATTTGCTCTCTGGTAATCGATTACCAGCAGCTGAAAATGTTTATATTCAAATTTTTAAAACCTGTAATCGATTACACCAGTCTTGTAATTGATTACCAGAGGGGATTTTCAGAATATAATTCCCAGGAGTCACATCTATTCAAATGGTTTATGAACGGCCATCAAAGGTCTATTTATGTGACTTGGAAACACGAATTTAAAGAGAGTTTTCATTGCCCAAAAAAGTTTTATCCTCTCAAAAAATTAAGAGTTTTTCCAAACTGAAATGTCTTATCCTCTCAAAAAGATTCCTTGGTCAACCACTTGCATATTCAATAAGGAATTTTTGATTGATCTTCATTTTACAATCTACCTCTTTTACGAGAGACCTCTTCTTCTCTTCTTCTTATTTCTGAAAAAGGATTAAGAGACTGAGAGTCTCTTGTTGTAGAGGATTCTTGAACACAAGGGAAATGTTGTCCCTGTGTGGTTCAGGCTTTGTAAAAGGAGTTTTACAAAGAGAGTGAAAAATCTCAAGTGGGTTGCTTGAGGACTGGACGTAGGTACGGGAAGTGGCCGAACCAGTATAAATCAAGTTTGCATTCCTCTCTTCCTTTAAACTTCTTTTATTGCAATTTATCTTTTGCTTTAAAGAAGTTTATTTTGAATTGTCTTTTGAGTAATTCATGTTAAGGGTGCATTGTTAATCCAAAAAGAAAGAGTGATAGTTCAATTGGGGAATAGTCTTTGCATCTTAATTCAACCCCCCTTTCTTAAGATAACTAAGGCCATTTGTCCAACATCCTATTCTTGACAACTCACTTCTCTCTAAAAAGACAGACTTTCCGGAATGAGGTCACATGAACGTCTTGAAAACACAGTCAATCAAATGCTCTTTTTTTTCTTTTTGAACCCCTTTTTTTATTTTGGAACTTATTTGTTTTGGACTTTACTCGTTTTACGGCAACCCCACCAACGTGCAAGACAAGTAATCTCTGATTGAACGGTCTTGGAAGTCGAAAAGGAGGAGCGCAGAGTGCTTGAGCAAACAGACCAATGTCTTACACTCACATTCCGGTGAAAGTTGAATAAGCAAACATGCGTTTGTGAGAGGATGAGGGACAAAGATATCAACTTTATCCATTTCATTTAACATTGTAACTGTGGTTTACAATAATGGCATAAACTTGGAAATCCTGATGAGTCATTAGAGACACCTAACAACAGCCTTCAAAATTTCCCCATGTGTGGCATCTCTTGTCAATGTCAGGATTTACACGCGATTCTCCTCAAATTTCAGCCAGCCCGCATCAATTAGACCTTGCACCTTACGCTTCAGAGTCATACAATGCTCAATGGAACGCCCTGGGGCTTCTCCGTGACAAGCACACGTTGCGTTCGAGTCGTATTCTCGGAGAAATGGAGGTTGATGAACCTTGGCTAGGGTTATGGCTACCATTGAATTATCAAGTAGATATGGGAGCAAGTCAGCATAGGACACTGGAATTGGGGTGAATTCTACAGGCTTTCTCGCTGCAAAATTCATTTTTTGGTTGGTGTTTTTGGTTTGTGCGAAAGGTGGTGTTCGCCATTGGAAGTGCGGTAGACAGACTTTGTGGTTGATTTAGGGATGGCCTTTGTGAATAACTGGGCGGTGGGTAAGGAGAAGGTTTGTTATTGGCTGAGTAAAGACATTGTTGGGTTGGTGGGAAACTTGGCCGTACAGGAATGGCAGTCACAGCATGGGTTTCTCCCTCATCGTCACCCTCTTTATTTGCCCCAGTTTTCTCATTCGTCCAAGCAGGATGATTAAATTTGCCTCTTTTCAGATCCACTTCGATCCTTTCACTGGCGAAGACCAAATCCGCAAAGCTTTGAGGGTGCGTAGCCCACCATCTTTTCATAGTAGAGTATCGATAATGTGTCTACCATCACGATCATCGTCTCCCTTTCCATCATTGGGGGTACCACCTGGGCCACCAGATCCCTCCACCTTTTGGGCGTGTTCTTTGAAAGACCCGTCCCCTTTTTTGCAAATGTTCTGTAGTTGCATCCTATCCGGAACCATATCAAAATTGTACTGATACTGCCTAACAAAGGCAACCATTAGGTCCTTCCAAGAATGGACTCGGGAAGATTCCAAGTTAGTGTACCAGGTGACAGCTACCCCAGTAAGACTTTCTTGGAAGGAATGTATCAGCAATTCCTCATATTTTGCGTATTCCCCCATCTTCTGACAATACATCTTTAGATGGTTCTTGGGACAAGTAGTCCCCTTGTACTTGTCAAAGTCCAGCACCTTGAACTTGGGAGGGGTGATGATATTGGGTACTAGGAACAACTCTTCTATGTTAGCAAAGGCATAATCTTTACCTCCTTCAATGGCCCTGAGCCTTTCCTCTTTCCCATTTCTGCCATAGCATGAGGGTTTTTAACCGCTGTGGAATGTGAGGGTTGTGGTTGTGGGTGACACTGAGGGCCCTCCAAAGTGTTTTGCTGGGGTATACCACCAACTGCTTGCCCTTCAGTGGCATATCCGAGGCAAGGCTCGAAGTCGGCTAGATTGTGGTGGGGAATTTCATGTGTCTCCTCCATGGGTCGAGAGACATGTGCATGATCAGATTGAGGTTGTTGGCTCTTAATGAGTATGGGAGTGGAGTTATTGACATCCCCATTGGGAATGTACGCCACATTGGGTGGTGTATAGTTTGGGAGGCAAGCCATATGGCGGGAAGGCGTGCTTGTTTTGAATTTGCACATCATGGGGTCATCCGTACTTCCCAAATATTTGCCTACCATATTTGAGGTTGGATGATTCATTTGCTTGAGGCCAGATGGGAGCATCGGGTTCACCTTAGCGACAGCGCTAGTAGCGGCAACTATAACCGCATTGGCTTCCATTATCTTCTTCATGCTCATCATGGCCTCCATCATTATGGCCATTTGCTCTTTTATGGCCTCCATGTCGGCCTTCATCTTCTCTTGCACCTCCTCTGCTTCACCCATTACTCTAGCTCTAGCACGAGTTCGGTAAGGGCGCCATAAAGCGTGTCCTTTTTTTGATAACAATGATTAAGTTCATTTTATTTTATTTTATTTTATTTTTCAAGGAAAGAATGCAATGAGCAATGCAACCAATGAAAAGCATGGATGTATGCGAATGATGTACAGTTGAAGTATTGCGAATTTTTACGCAGGATATGGGGTTGAATCAATTTAGATTTTCAACATGGTCCATGACATCTTTGTCAAGGTGAAACTGGAAGTAACAAGGACATCAACAATCCTAAATATGTTTGGCAGTAGACGAAGCAGTGATGTGACTCGATTCATCTTTTGCCCCAATTTTGCAAGACGGTTACTTCCATATTTCAACTTGACTTGATGAACCTTTTTGTAAAAGCATGAGCTTGGTTCAACCCTATAATCCAAGGAATGGCAATTCTGATCGCCAATACTTCAACAACATCTCATAGGGATGAATGACTCGGGCATACTTTAAGCTTATGCACGGAAAATGTAATTATGAAATTGAGATGCCCGAAGAAACACCATTTCCTAGTTAACCATGCATTAGGTACCATGTTCAATTATTTTGTTTTGTTGTTTTGTGTTTTTTTTTTTTTAGAAATGGGTTTATGATCCCAACATGGTTGGCTCATGGTGCCTAACACATGCAACTACGAATGTAGTGTGAAGTTTCACGCTTCCCCTTTTGTGTTTTTTTTTTTTGTAGAGGAAAACGCAAGGATGAGCAAACATGAAAACAAATGGTATGCAATTTTGTAGATCAAAAAGTTTGTTGAACGCATATGCATGATGATGCCATGACTCATGCAAAATGAGAGGCTGTAATATGATAACAGACAAATGCAGGAACGATATGTTCATTATGATGCCATGAAGAGATGTTTATGTGATGCATGATATGAATGCATTTACGGACACGAGAGCCCGAAAAATTATCTCTTCTTACTTGCGTATTTGGGGGCGCAGTGCCCCATGTGTACAATTAAGAAGGTGATATGGACCTTCCGGCTTCCCGTGACAAAGGACGAGACCAACATACAATGCATGCTAGAGATAAAATGCGGGAGTGACTTGATTCGCACTGATTTTTGGAGTAAAAACGCGGGATAAACTCATTTTATTTAAAAAGTTATAACTAGTCAAGATCTGAGCGACAATACAAACTTCCTAGCGGTTTCCAATCATATGGTCCATTAAGTCTATCATATGCTGACAATAGCTGAGAAGTCCGTGGATCTCCTCGGGGGCGGAGTAGGTGTCTGCCACTGCTTTGGCCTTGGCTAGCAATCGGGGAAGTTCTTGACTCCTGTTCAAAGTAAGAGCAAATCGGTCCATCCTCATTGTTGCCTCTCGGTGCAACGAATCAATTACCCTTTCCCTTGCTTCCCTTTCTGCTGATATCTTGGCGTACTCATCCTCTAGCCTTTGCTCGTGAGTCGCCGCTAGATTTAGCTTCTCTTTGCACTCATCGATGATGGCCCACATATTCCCTTCAGTCTCGCTTAACTGTTGGGACAAATTTCTTTTCGACCTGAGGCAAGCTTTTAGCTCGTCCTTAAAGATCATGCCTTTGACCCATGATGATTCCTTTCACCTCTTCGGAGCTTGAGCTCACTATTGCTGCCCTATAAAGCCCCTCAAAACTTTGCTTTGGTCGTGTTCTTCCTTTCGGGCCTTCTTGGTTTCTCGTTCCAAGGCTTCAGCGGTGGCCATATTGACGTCCCTTAGTTCATCATACTTTTTCAGACTTTGATGGCTATGGACTTGAACTTCTCTTCGACTACCCGGGCTCTTTCAAGCTCTGCCTTTAGGGCTTATACCTCATCACTTTCTTCCGAAGCTTTAACCTCATCGTCTCTCACAGTCTTTAGATTTGGGAGCCAATCCAATCCTTGTGTTCGGACTCTCAGCCACTTATGATAGCCGCCGATGATCCCATTACTGCTTCCCCTAAGCTCTCTGTCCTTTCTTCACGCCGCATCCCATGCCTTGCGAACTCCTTGGAGTACCCTTGCGTTGTGGTCACTGAAACCCCATGCGATGAAAGGCGTGATGCTTTCGTCTGATGGCACTCCTCTCATGGGGTAGCCAAGCTGTCTTATGGCGAGGACGGGATTATAATTAATACAACCCCTTGTTCCATCAAGGGAACATTTGGACATCCTTCGCATGAAGATAGAATCCTGATTCTTCCTTCCTTCTAGCGAGGGAACAAATTAACAGACGCCCCTCCATGCTAGCCAAGAGTTGGTCCCAATTCGCCTTTCCTTTTTCGACGCACGAGCGGTGACCTTGTAGCGGATAGACGGGCCTACCTTCTTGGAGAAAAGGGTGTGAAACCAGCCACACATAGAGAGCCAGTGCACAACAAAAAAATTCTTGCGTCGCTCTTTTCACATCCCCGGTCGAACGTGTCATACATGGCCAAAATGGCGACGACCGGGCTTTCCTTGCCATGATGAAAGGCGAGGAAAGCGTCAATCGCTGCTAGGTCCACTAACCCTTCCATATTCGGAAAGAGGACAACTCCAAAGATCAAAAGCGCCAAGATGTCAATAAAAGAAAGCCCATTCGCCTTGATTTGCCAAGGCCTTTGCCCTTTCCTCCAAACACTTCCTTGGTACTCCGACTACCCCATTCCTATTTTGCTTTACACTGTCCAACTCTTGTGCTAAGATTTTCACTACCTTGGCAACTCTTGTCGTGGAGGGATAGAACCCAGAGAAAAGATATGGCTTCCTTCCTCCCAGTGGGCATCCCAGGATATCTTCAAACTCTTTCACAGTCGATACTAGCTGGAAGTCCTCAAATGTGAAGCATCTTAGGGGCTGGTCATAATACTGGGAAAGGGATGCAATCGGTTCCATGGAGACTTCTACCCTAGCTAGGTCCCAAATCTTACCATAGGCTTTGCGGAAGGCTTGCCGTTGAAGTTGACCCATTAATTGCCCCAACTCTCGTAAACTAGTGACCTCTAAGCTCTTGATTTTGACTTGATAGAACCTCTTTTTAAGCGAAGGCTTTTGACTTGATCCCATGTTTTACTAAAGTGAAATAAAATCTAGTGCGAATCAAAACTCCGACATCTATCATGGGTGGAATGGATGAATGCATGAAGAAATGCATATGACACAGATGCAATTTACGAATACGGGAGCCCGAGAAACTGTCTCCTTCTTAGATACAACGTCTAGGGGTAGCAAAGTGCCCCAATGTATGTATTTAAAATGGTGACACGGACCCTTCGTTGGTTTATTTACAGAGGGGATCAAGACAGAACCCATGTGCGATGCATATGCGAAAGGCGCAACACGGGAATGTACATAGTACGACAATATTCACAAACAAATATAAGCAAAAGGGTACATGACACTTATGCATGGCAGTGTGAAAAATGGCACGTAACGTGTTTGCTCCGTGCCCCTATTTAAAGGACCTATAAGGGAGAGAACTAACTAGGCATTTAGTGATAACCCCCAAGGTAGTCATATCTCTTTTGATAGTTTCTAGAGGTATCATTCTCTTCGAAGAACATATTGCAGTAGTAGGGACTACTAGCAACAATAAGTTTTCAAAGAGAAAAGCTCTAGATGAGGGTTCACTGTAATCAAGCAAGTCGGAGACCTAGCATGATCACAGATTCACCTCCGCTCCTTATGTTCCCATGAACCCGGGTATAGGGCCCTTTTTCACTCACAGTGTGTGCAAATAGTGTTGGTGTTTGTGTGCATCAAATGAATAAATATTTACCTCATGCATACATTTTAAAACGCACTAAAAGCAACAAAGAGTTTATATACACAAGAACATAATGAAGGGAAACCAACAAAGGGATAAGTCACGGTAAAACATTGCACAAGATTAAATGGCCTAACTCTCTAAAAACAGTCCCCAGTGGAGTCGCCAACTGTCGCAACCTACCCTTCGGCGGGAGGGCGACGCGTGACTCGCGGGATGCGTGTTCCACGAAAGGAATACGCGCGGAGTCGCCACCAACGTTTATTTGAGGAAAACGTCGGAAAAACCGGAAAAGACGCGATCTACGAACTTTTAAGTAAAAGTTTCGGGAGTTGTATTTACGCACGGGGAAGGTATTAGCACCCCACACGTCCGTCCCAAGGGACGGCAGCCTTTAATCGAATGTGCAAACATGACTTTGATTTTTATGTTCCCTTTTATGTCCTTATATCCTTTATACCCTTTTTATATTTTTCCTTTTTTGTGGTCGACAAGGATGTTTCCCTTTGCTCCTACGTATTCCTCAATTTGCGATGAGGAAATCAAACCTACGTAGTTCTTTCGGAACAAAGTGTTTGGTTAAGTTGTTTTTGTCTTTCTTGCAAAATATGTTTTTATTGAACAAAAGGTCATTTAAGGTGTTGGACCATTAAACGGTCTTTTGATTTTGAAAGGAGAGAAACGTTAAGGCGTTGGACCATTAACGATCTCTTGTTTTTGAAAGGAGAGAAACGTTAAGGCATTGGACCATTAACGATCTCTTGTTTTTGAAAGGAGAGAAACGTTAAGGCATTGGACCATTAACGATCTCTTGGGGTGGTCGACAAAAGCGGGGCTTTTGCTCCTACGTATCCTCAATTGCGATGAGGAAATCAGACCTACGTAGTTCTTTCTTATCAAGTGATTCTTTTTTACTTAAAAGGTGATCATTTTAAGGCGTTGGACCTTAAAAACGATCCATTTACTTAGTAAGAAATTGAAATGACAAACTTGAAAAACCCTATTTTTGTGGACGAGCTTGACTAGGCGAGTTGGTTTTAGCCTTAATTTCACTTTAGTTATTAGTCAATTCGATTAAGAATGAGAAATCCCAAAGAGAAAACGTCCGATTGATTTTCCGCTTTATTTTAATAAAAAGATGTTTTTTTTTATTATTATATTATTAATTTTTTACCTCTTTTTGATTTCCAACGTGGTTACGGCACGACCGAACGATCGGAATTTATTTTAACCAAAGTTTACGGATCATACAATTCAAACGTTCGGTGGAAATTTATTTTATTTTTAAGTTAAGCGAGAAATGACTTAAGTAAAATGGCTTAAGCACGTCAAGAGGGGGTATAAAAAGTAAATGAAACGAGAATAGAAATACACAAAACACAATGTGGACCACCATGGGTACATAGAATGAATCGAAAAGCTTGGTTCGAGGTACTTACCCGTTGAAGATCGAAGAACGATGAAGAACGAATGAAGAACGTCGAAGAACGGTTGAAACCTTTGCGAAATTCTTCACGGAAAACGTTACGGAAACGTTTCGGAAGCGCCTCGGCTTAGATTTTCTTCACGGAAACAATTTTTCCAAGCAAATTCGAAAGAGAGAGAAGTGCCTAAGGGGCTGAACCCTTTTCTTCTTCACTTCCTCCCCTATTTATAGCAAAATAGGGGAGATGCTTGCCGCCCAGCTCGCCCAGGCGAGCCAGGTTGCTTCCTCCAGAAGCAACAGCCTTCTGGAGGAATATTCTGGAGGGCCCAAGTGGGCCTGGGTGCTATTTGCACCCCCCATTTTTACTAAGTACACCCCCCTCTGCTTTTTTTTGTGATTCTTTTTTCGTAAAGTTACGGAAACTTACGAATTTCGTAACGATACTTGTTTTCTTTCCGTAATGTTTACGGAACCTTGCAGATTACATAATCATCCCCTTTTTGACTTACGGAATGTTACGGAACCTCACTAATTATGCAACGATGCTTCCATTTGATTTCCGGTGTGTCACGGAAACTTTACGGATTGTGCATCAATATTTTCTTTTGTTTTTTTTTTTTTCGGCATGTCCCGGAATTTCACAAATTGCCTAATGATGGGTGCCAAGCACCTTACAAGGACCAAAGAAAAGTCGCATGTCATCAAGCAAAGGTCCCCGGACGAAATTAGGGTATGACATTATTCATGCCAAAACATGCGCCCACCAAGTGCTCGGTGAAATGCCTCAATGACATATGGGCATGGTTTTGTAAGCTTGGGATTGTGGGACTGACTTATATGTACGAGGACAGCACGTAAAGGATAAAATAAGTGCCGGAATGTGATTCTAGGCCTAGGAACCCAAGCTTTTAATTTCAATACAAAGGAGCATGACTTACGCCTAGGAATCTAAGTTTTGGTTTTGAATGTAAAAAGGCATGAATATTAGGACATGTTTGAGAGGTTTTTATTAGAATTTAAATTTGGCTGCCCCATGAGGAATACCTTGCACCTAGGTAGCATGGAAAATACCTTTCAACGGTATGTATATATGTGAATATATATAGCATGGAAATGCCTTGCAAAGTGTGTGAATATATGGCATAAAAATACCTTGCAAAGTGTGAATGTATAGCAAATAATGCCTTTCAAAATATGTATATTTGTGGATAGGTAGCATAAGGAGCCTTTCAAAAAATGTACCCATGTGAAAAATGGCACGAGAATGCTTCCCAAATGAATATATGATGTGGAATTGCCTTTCAAGTGTAGATAGATGACATGAAAGTTCCTTCTCAAATAAATGCAAGTGTGTCCATGACATGAGTTTGGCTCTCCAATGTGCATATATAAACAAATATGAAACAACAAAAATGTATATGTTAATAAAATACTCCAAATGTGCGTAGGTAGTTTGTGGTAGCAAAATACTTAGGATATGAACATGTGTAATTTTGACACAATACCTTGAGCATGCGTATATGTATGCTTTTAAAAAAAATGTATATGTGTGGTAACTAGAATGTTTTGAATATCCTTGTATGTTGATATAAATAGTAGGATATTTTACGCATATGCACGTTCATAAATGTTTTACATTAAGGAAATGTGTGCACAAGTTTGTTCTAAATCGGAAAGATTAGCATGTTGTTTTTGCTTTAAAATAAGCGTTTTCTTGTAAACTAACTTTCCAAATGTTTGTCCCCGCAGGAAATGGCTCCGAGAAAGCTTTCCGCGAAAAGATCTAGGACGGGCGCCGCGGCTGAAGGGACCAGTGCCGCCCCTGAGTTTGATAGCCACCGTTTCAGGAGCGCCGAGCACCAGCAGCGTTTCGAGGCCATCAATGGTCATTCCACCGAGAGAGACGCGTCCAGCTCAGGGACGATAAGTACACCAACTTTCAGGAAGAGATAGCTCACCGACGCTGGACGTCGCTGGTCACTCCCATGGCTAAGTTTGACCCAGATATAGTCCTAGAATTTTATGCTAATGCTTGGCCCACAGAAGAGGGAGTGCGGGCCGGGACATGCGATCATGGGTGAGGGGTCAGTGGATTCCCTTTGATGCAGACGCCCTCAGCCAATTCCTGGGTGACCCGCTGGTGTTAGAAGAAGGCCAGGAGTGTGAGTTTAGTCAGATAAGGAACAGGGCCGACGGGTTTGACGAAGAGGCCATTGCCCAGCTATTATGTATACCGGGTCAGGATTTTACCCGGACCGCTGCTGGGAGGCGGGTGCGGATCATGCGCACCAGTATAACCACCTTGACACAGATGTGGATGACGTTGCTGCTCAGCAATGTCCTACCCAGTGATCATAACTCCGACCTTCCTCTGCCGAAGTGTCAGCTGGTGTATGCCATCCTAACACGGATGAGCGTCCATGTGGCTTAGTTGATTGCTGACGCCATCTATTTATTTGCAGGTATGCCACCCACCAGGCACCCTCTAGACCCGGATAAGTCTAACAGGGCCCTGGGGTTTCCAGAGTTGATCACGGGCCTCTGCCAGTTATTCGGGGTTCCCGTCACACCTAGTAAGGTGATCCGGCCGCCGATCACCCGAGCCTTCATTGAGAAGTATTGCACGCCTAGGCAGGTGCAGGGTGATGCACCACAGGCCGCAGATGCACCGCCGCCACCTCATCAGGCTGATCCCGCTGGGTCATTAGGCATGGAGTGGTATCTACAGCACTTGGTTCGCCAACAGGCGGCCAACCACCGGGGGCAGGTGCAAATACATGAATGTCTCTACCAGCTCAGCCTCAGTCAGCAGGGCTGCCCTACTCTAGATCAGTTTAGGGCTGAGGTCGCATGGCCCGGAGATTGGCCTGAGGACCAGACGGAGGAGGCACCTACAGGAGCTCCCGACGATGCAGAGGACGCCCGCATGGATGAGGAGATGACAGAATTGCTTGGCTTCTTGGGAGGAAGCGGAGCCACGTGACCGAGGTCACCCCACTTTTTGACATTACTGTTTTTTTTATTAGTTTGCTATTGATGTTTTTCTGTTATTATCTATATTTCTGTTGACATTACTATTTTTTGTTTTTGTTCATATGGTTACTAACATTACTATCATTATTGTTCGTTTCTGTTAGAAATTTTTGGCGTTATGGCTCTCAGTTATTTCGTCACCGTTTTTGCAACTTACCATTTTCGTGCATTTCTCGTTCACCTTGTGGTTAGACGTAAGTAGGTAGTGTGCGCCCTCGTCCGCACGACCTTTTCAGAGAGAAAAATAGAAAAAAAAAAGAAAGAAGAGAGAGGAAATGATCAAATGATAAATAACTTAAAAAAGAAAAAAAGGAAAATAGAGCAAGTAAGGAAAGAAAAAGAAGGAAGAAAAAAAGAAAATAATAAGAATAAAAATTTGTCTAGCTAAAAAACAACATGCTTGTGAAAAGAGATAATTTCCAACTTTTAAGAAAAACATAAAATTTCCAAATCATCATTGTTGCATTTGTGTCATGGAAATAATGTGGGACATCCCCTTTTATCCTTGAACTGAACCAACACCCTAGCATATATCATGTCCATCCATTCTACAAGCCTTGAGCCAAAGTCCCAACTCACCATAAACCTTGCCCTCAAAAGAAAACAAAAAAAGAAAAAGAAAAGAAGAGAAAAGGAGAAAAGGAGAAAATTTCCGATCAAAAGAATCAGAAGAAAGCAAAAAGAGAAAATTCCCAATCAAGGAAAATGAGAGAAAACAAAAAGAGAGAAAATTCCCGATCAAACATTGGAAGAAAAAGAAATGTGCAGAAAAGTCTTAGGACCAGACAATATCTAAACAATACAGATTTGTCACCAAGTAAACAAGAAAAGAAAGGAAACCACGACCTAAAGTGATTCTCTCTCTTTGATTGCCAACCAAAATCCTGTGTGTCAGCAACTTTTTCACCTCGCACTAAACAAAAACAAAAAAAGGAAAAGGCCAAATACACTCAAAGCCAAATTTCCCACCAAGAAAACAAACCATTCCCAAGAAAAAGTCCTAGTGATCCATGATCACGCATGTAATCTTTGATTTGATAGGAAATGATTTTCAAAATCAAGTCATGACATATCTATGGTTCGGAATTAGGACGAAACCATTTGGTCCGGCACTTTTAAACTTTCTTTTTCTATCTATAAGACTCAAAGCATGATAGCATGTAGAAACTAACGTCGTCTTCTGCACCTTTTGTCATCCAGAGGCGGCGAGCCCGATGACACGCGGGAACCATTTGGTCCCGCACTTTTAAACTTTCTTTTGCTATCTATAAAACTCAAAGCATGATAGCACGCAGAGACTAACATCGTCTTCTGCGCCTTTTGTGATCCAGAGGCGGCGGGCCCGATGACATGCGGTTATCCGCACGCTCGATGAGTGATAAACGCGCAAAGACAAATTATGCGCCCTTTATCATTCAGGAGCAGCGAGTCGAGTGGTAAACGCGCATAGACAAATTCTGCGCCCTTTGCCATTCAGATTTCGCAAATTGGGTGATAAACGCGCATAGACGAATTCTGCGCCCTTTATCATTCAGGAACAACAAGTTGGGTGGTAAACGCACAGAGACAGATTTTGCGCCCTTTGTCATTCAGATTTCGCAAGTCGAGTGATAAATGCGCAGAGACAGATTTTGCGCCCTTTTTCATTCAGGGACAATAAGTCGAGAGGTGGGCGGAGACAAATTATGGTCATTCCGTGCACCTTTTCGCCATCCAGAGGCGATTGTGTCCGATGGCACGCAGAGACAAATTATGGTCATTCTATGTCTTGCCGCCCAGGCTCGATGATGTCCAGCAACACGCAGAGACAAATTATGGTCATTCTGCGTCTTGTATGAACCAAGAGGAACAAATTTGACAGTATCAGCATGATGTGTCGGTACTGATCATTTTCAAATTTTTGCAGGTTCCGCTGGCAGGGAGGTTCACTGGCTGAATGGTGTTTCGCTCGAACGAAATTAGTGTCTTATCTTTACTTCCCTTTTATCTCCAATAAAAGACAAGTAAAGAGGGGCAACTGTCATATCCTAATTTCATCCGGGGACCATCCGTTGTTGGGATGCGACCCTCGTTTGACCACTTCAAGGTATTTGGCACCCATCGTTAGGCAATTTGTGAAGTTTCGAGACATGCCGGAAGTCAAAAGAAAAGCGTTGTAGCACAATCCGTGAAGTTCCGTGACATGCTGGAAATTAAAAGGAAGTGTTAGTGCGCAATCCGTAAACTTCCGTAACGTTGTGGAAGGCAAAAAAGGGATGATTACGTAATTCGTAAGATTCCGCAACATTACGGAAAGAAAACAAGTATCGTTACGAAATTAGTAAGTTTCCATAACTTTACGGAAAAAGAATCACCAAAAAATGGTAGGGGTGTATTTAGTAAAAATGGGGGTTCAGATAGCAACCAGGCCCACTTGGGCCTTCCAGGATGTTCCTCCAGAAGGCAGTTGCTTCTGGAGGAAGCAACCTAGCTCGCCTGGGCGAGCTGGGTGGCAAGTATCTCCTTCCTTTTCCTATAAATAGGGGAAGGAGGGAAGAACAAAAATGTTCAATCCTCCTGGTATCTGAGAATCACTTAAAAATTAGTGAGAAAAATTGTTTCCGTGAAGAAAATCCCAGCCGAGGCGATTCCATAACGTTTTCGTGGGTGATTTCACGAAGATTTTCAACCGTTCTTCGACGTTCTTTGTTCGTTCTTCGGTCTTCAACCGGTAAGTTCCCCAAATCGAACTTTTCAATTCATTCTATGTACCCTTAGTGATCCCCATTTGTTTCGTGTACTTTTATTTTCATTTCATTTACTTTTCGTACCCCCTTTTGACGTGCTTTAGTCATTTACTTAAGTCATTTTCTCGCCTAATCAAAAAATAAAATAAATTTCCACCGATCATTTGAATTGTAACATCCGTTAATTTCTGTTAAAATGAAATCCGACCGTTCGGTCATGCCGTAACCACGTTGGAAACCAAAAAGAGGTAAAATAATAATATAATAATAAAAAATATCTTTTTGTAAAATGAATCAAAAAAATCAATCGGACGTTTCTTTGGGATTTCTCTTTCTTAAATCGAATCAACTAATAACCAAAGTGAAACTAAGGCTAAAATCAATTCATAAACCAAACTTTTGTCATCGCCTAAAAAAGCCATTTTCAAAGGTCCAACACCTTGAAATGGTCTTTTCCGCTTTTATTGGGTTAAGTGTAGATTTCTAAAAAGCCTAAAATCAATATGTAAATTTGTTACCTCTTTCAAAAATAAAGAAATCATTAATGGTCCAATGCCTTAATGTTTTTCTCACTTTTCAAAAGAATCGAAAGATTGTCTAATGGTCCAACGCCTTAAATGACCTTTCATTCAATAAAAACATATCTTGCAAAAAAGGATAAAAAAATAACTTAACCAAAATGCTTTGTTCACAAAAGAACTACGTAGGTCTTATTTTCTCATCATAATTGAGGAATAAGTAGGAGCAAAGGGAAACGCCCTTGTCAACCACAAAAAAATAAAAACATAAAAAGGCATAAAAAAGACATAAGAACCTAAAAAGGGAAAAGAATATAAATTGAAGTCATATTTGCATATTTGATTAAAGGCTGCCGTCTTTTGTGACGAACGCGTGGGGTGCTAATACCTTCCTCGTGCGTAAATACAACTCCCGAACCTTTCACTTAGAATTCGTAGATCACGTCTTTTCCGATTTTTCCGAGGTTTTCCTCAAATAAACGTTGGTGGTGACTCCGCGCGTATTCCCTTCATGGAAGACGCATCCCGCGAGTCACGAGTCGCCCTCCTGCCGAAGGGTAGGTTGCGACACCTACCATGAAGAACATTGTCAAAATCAAACATATAATCATCAATAATCTGATCAATTATCTCAGCACGAAAAATAGAATGATCCTCAGATGGATGTTTCATGGCATCAAGAATGTTAAAATGAACAACAATATCACCAAATTCCATAGACAATGTGCCAACATAAACATCTATCTAGGTTCGGGCTGTTTTCATAATTGGCCTGCCTAAAATAATTAGAACTTTACCATGGGAAAATCCCTCTTCCATATTAACCTGAACTAGCACATGGGAAAATAATTAGAACTTCACCAACCTGAACTAGCACATCCTCTATGAAACCTGCGAGGTAAGCAACACTTCTATTTGCCAAATGAATCACTACATCCATACATTGCAAAGGTCCAAGAGATAAAGAATTGAAAATGGACAAAGGCATGACACTAACTGATGCTCCTAGATCTAGCATGGCATTCTCAAATTTACTGTTCCCAATAATGCAAGGTATACAAAAAGTACCTGGGTCCTTACATTTCTCAGGAATGTGAGGAACAGATTTAGCTATGAATGCTGACACGTTTCTGCCCATGCTAATCCTTTCATTGCCCTTGAACTTCCTTTTGTGGGTGCACAACTCCTTTAGAAACTGGGCATATCTTGGAATCTTCTAGATGGCATCTAGCAGAGGTATGTTCACCTCTACTTTCCTGAAGGTCTCCAAGATCTTCTTTTCCGCTTCTTCCATCTTTTTGTTTGGAATTGCTCTAGGTGGGAATGGAAGAGGGATAGAAGGCCGTTGTAAGTCAGAATTACTAGAAGAAGGTCCACCTGCATGAAAATTTTTGTTAGGAAGCTTTCTCTATTGTGCAACTATCTCATCCTCTTTTTCAGGTGTAGAATGAAACTTGACAGGTTTAGGTGCAGGTGCTGCTACTGGTCGAGGCACTTGAATTTGGTTGCTAGACCTCAAGGTGATAGCACTCACATTTTTCAAATTCTGCACAGTTTGTGAAGGCAATTTGTCAAAATTTTGGGACTGAGCTTGGTTCAACAGAGTAGCCATCTGCCCCATCTGATTTGTCAGACTCTGAATGGAGGCTTTTGTCTCTTGCTGAAATTGCATATTCTGGATGGTCATTTGCCTCACTAACTCTTCTAAGGAAGGTTGAGGAGGAGCCTCAGTTGCTTGTTGTCTTTTTTGTGACCGCTGTTGTTGTTGTTGCTGTATTGAAGGAGGAACATATGGCTTGCTTGGACCAGCAGCATTCTGGAAATGAGGGACAGGCTGTTGTTGTAGTGGAGGACTTGCCCATCTCAGATTTGGATGATTTCTCCAACATGGATTGTATCTGTTGCTTGAAAGATCATAATTATTCTACTGTTGTTGGTTTTGCTATTGAGGGGGTCTATTATAAATGTTTGCAGCATAAGCTTCAGGTTGCTCATTGACTCCAGATTGTTGCAAAGAAGGACAAAGATCTGTATGGTGATTTGCAGAAGAACATAGATCACAAACTCTTGCAACAGGTGCAGATTTCAGATTCATGGCAAGCTGAGTTACTAGGTTGACCAAGGCATCAAGTTTTCCTTCAAGCTTTTTATTTTCAGTAGATGAAGATGAATCCGTGGCCACCTCATGGACTCCTCTAAGGACAATAGCATCATTTCTTGCACTGAATTGTTTGGAGTTGGAAGTCATCTTCTCAATCAAATTCCTAGCTTCAACAGGGGTCATATCACCAAGAGCTCCACCACTGGCAGCATCAATCATACTCCTCTTCATGTTGCTAAGTCCCTCATAGAAATATTGGAGAAGGAGTTGCTCAGAAATTTGGTGGTGAGGACAACTTGCACACAATTCCTTGAATCTTTCCCAGTACTCATACAAGCTTTCTCCACTAAGTTGCTTGATGCCTGAAATGTCTTTTCTGATGGCAGTGGTCCTATATGCAGGGAAGAATTTCTCCAAGAACACCCTTTCAAGGTCATCCCAGCTGAAAATAGACCTGGGAGCAAGGTAGTATAGCCAATCTTTTGCCACTCCCTCCAGAGAATGAGGGAAAGCCTTTAGAAAGATATGATCTTCTTGGACATCAAGGGGCTTCATGGTGGAACAAACAATATGAAACTCCTTAAGATGCTTATAAGGATCTTCACCTGCAAGACCATGAAACTTGGGCAGCAAATGTATTAGTCCAGCCTTGAGAACATATGGAACACCCTTATCAGAATATTGAATGCACAAGCTTTCATAAGTGAAATCAAGTGCAGCCATCTCCCTACGAGTCCTCTCACAAGGTGTAGGTTGAGCCATGTTCTCAGTATGAAAATTAGTAGTCGAATGCTAAAAATCAGAATATTCAAAATCACCAGCAACAAAATACTCAAAATGCTCAAAATGCACAGAATGACCAGGATGCACACTATGCCTAACTAATCTATGAAAGGTTCTATCTATTTCAAGATCAAAGGGTTGTAAATCACCTGGATTGACCCTAGTCATGCACTATATGTAGCAAATAATGTGTTTCTCAGCAAGCACCTAACAAGGGGGTAAAACTACAGCTATACTCAAACGATATCAAAATAAGATGAAATTTTGTGAGGAACACCCTAAAATCATGAAAAGATAGCACAAAAATTTTCAAACAAAAATTCAAAGTCTAACTATGAAAACTACCTAAGAAAAGTTTAGAAAAATAGGACAATAGTACTTGAAAAATAAAAAAAAATCTTAGTAAACGGCTGATTTTTGGAGTTTGGGAGTCCCCAAGCCGGTTGCCACAGTATGGGAAATTTTTTTCTACCCCAAATGCATATATAATAATAGTTATTCTAATACCCGAAGCAAAAGTTATGGTCGTTTTAAGTTTTGCTAAAAACAAGTTCCAAAATTTTTTTGTCTCTCAAATAATGCCACACCAAGTGCTCCTGGTATTTTTCACACAAAATATGGATCAAAAGAAGCTACCACACAAAAAATCAGCCAAAAATAACAACTCTAACTATCAAAACAAAAATTGCTAATTAAATTTCAAAATTCATCGCTAATCATTGTTCAACACTGTTCACAGCAAAACAAAAGGCTGAATCAGTCGCTGAATTAGTCGCTAAACAGGGAATGCAACTGAAATGCAAATCAGAACGCTACACAAAATAAGATAACTAAACACTATTATGAACCTTTGGCCCACTGCTCCCCGGCAACGACGCCAAATTTGATCGAGGCCGTACCCGAATCAAATAAACATTAAAAATGCAGTATCTAGGAAGTGATCCTAGGTCGTCTCCCAACGAGCAATGGTCAACCAAACGTTCATAACAGATAGTAATAAAACAATAATGAATTGGGGGGGGGGGGTTGTTTGTTTTTGTAATTTAAATAGCAAGCAAATTTTAATTATAAAATATCAGAATTAAAAACACGTTGTTTCCCATTGATTCACAAGCAAGTCTCTTATCCTTGGTTACGAGGATTTATCCTTTATCAGTTCAACCACTTAATCCAACCCTAAATTAAATTACTAAGCGAAATTTAACATAAGGCATTCATTATGTGATTAAGCAACACATACACCAATTAATCATGAACAAAATTGATCATTAAGCATGAACATAAATTAAGCACAGAGTTAATCAAGCACTAAGCATGCATGGAATAATAGCAAAAAATACAGAGTAATTGGTGAAGAGGAAAAACTGATCAGAATTCAATAGTAATAATAAAACCTCAAAGAGAGTTGTGCTTGATCCTCAAGACAAAACAACGCTGGAGACTTAGCCTTCCATTAATCAATAGAAAATGAAATTGTAGTCGAAAACAAAGAAAACTAGAATTATTCTCCAAAACGAAAAAAGCTAAAAACCAAAGAGAGAGAGTCAAACCAAAAAGAGAGCTAAAACTAGAACCTCGGTGCTGTTATATAGTTCTCATTCCCAAAGCTTACAAATTTGTTTTAAGTCCAAGCCCATAAATAAAATAAAATCTAGATAAGATAAGATAAGATAAAATCTAGATGAAATAATATCTAGACGAAATAAAATCTGGATAAGATAAGATAAGATAAAATCAAGATGAAATAATATCTAGATGAAATAAAATCTACATAAGATAAGACAAGATCTAGATGAAATAATATCTAGATGAGATAAAATCTAGATATGATAAGATTTGGTAGAATAAAATTGTCTGCTCTTTTCAAGTCCAAGCCCAATTTCGGATTCAAGCCCAATTACTTATAATTCTCCTGAAATTAAATTAAAAACACAAAATTAATCCAATAATTAAAACTGGATTAATTTGACAATTAAGACTAATCAGTAATTAAAATGGTGACGAAAAGGGTTAAGAAATATGAAAAAATGATGACACATCAGTCACCTTCACCTTGGGCAAGACAAAAATTCCGTAGTTGGACTTGAAGAATTTCCATGTTAAGCTATAACAATCAGAGAAAGATATTTATGGAGCAACAAGCACATAATAGGGAGATATTTATGGAGCACCAAGCACATAATAAGCTTATTTCAAATTTCTCAAATCAGGAGGTCCTTACTCCCTACAGTTAAAACATAATATGGTGTTGTAGTGTGTTGTATTACAACATCATATCTTCATAAAACCTCAAGCATGAATCCTTATTAACACTAATCATGATCAAGTTATGACCCAAATATCCCTCGGGTTAAAACTTACTTAGCTTTAAGCTTCTTACAAGTACATGTTTTTAGGAAAAACAAATCAAACAAGATAACTTGTACTGAATATTGTTTGCACTTAATTGTTGAAATAGATTGGATTTTTTTAAACCAAGTGGATTGAGTGCTACGTCCTGGTGGGTATTGGATTCTATCTGGGCTACCAATCATTTGGAAGAAATACTGGAAAGGGTGGCAAAGAAAAGACGGTAGTCAAAATCCTTAATTCTAAAAAATGGACCAGAAGCACAAAAAAAAAAACCCAACAAAACTAAAGTATTATTGAAAAATCCAAACCTACATTGCACGATTCACAACAAGGTTTAAAGTATTGAAATCGAAGAAGCTTTAAAAGATAGTTAAACAAAAGAATGTGAGTGTAACTGCCATTACACTCACATAAGCCATTTTTCTTCTCTCGCTTAGCGAGCCTCTCCACTAAGAGAGCCTGAGAGACATTTGGTTTCTTGAAGATGCTCGCTTAGTGGCACCGTGCATTTAGCCAAAATTTGAAATTCAAATTTCAAATTTTTTTATTTTTTTAGTTTTTGAACACACAAAGGGCTTTGCTTAGCGCGCAGATGGACCGCTTAGCGAGTTTTGCAGATCAAAATACCTGCAACTTTCGCTAAGCCTGGTTCTGGGCCGGCTTAGCTAAAACAATGCATCTTGATTACAGAGGGGTAGGCGCTTAGTGGTTGATAGATCACTTAGTGATGACATTGCCGCAAGGATTTGGGCTTAGCTGGCATGAGTGGCGCTTAGCTCGACGAAACCTAGTTTCGGCCTCAAAGAATTGAGCTTAACGGCAACATGTCGCACTTAGCCAGTGAATACGATGCACTTAGCGAGCAAGCCATTGCTTAGCCGAATTCAAATCGAATTGAAATAGGCTTAGCTCAGCCTTGGCCAGCTTAGCGGACCAAATCAGTCTGAGATGCAAGGGTTGAGCGCTAAGCGCTAGAGACTCTCAGCTTAGCACATGACCAAAGATACGCTTAGCGTGAGGCTTGTGCTTAGCAAAAGGACTGCTTTTTAGAAAAAAGATTCTAAGTTATAACTCTGTCCTTTTCTCAAGAAGTTTGAAACCCTTATATTATCATTTAAAAACAATATGATATATCCCAATGTAATGATTATGAAACAAGTTTGACATGATACAATGCATAAAATAAAACAAACTAACATAAATTGGAACTGGGTTGCCTCCCAGGAAGCGCTTCTTTAATGTCACTAGCTTGACGCTTTTACCTCAATGGTTGATCAAATGTACAATGTTGCGTGCCTGTGTAAATTCTTCACCATGGTACAGTTTCAACCTCTGGCCATTTACTACCCATGTTCTGTCAAGATTCTGAGATTGTGGGTCGTATAGCTCTATTGCACCATAAGATCAAACTTTCTTAATAACAAAGGGTCCAGACCATTTGGATTTCAACTTACCAGAAAATAATTTCAATCTTGAATTAAAAAGTAGTACCCGTTGTCCTGGTTTAAAGTCTTCCTTCAACAGTTTTTTATCATGATAGGTCTTGACTTTTTCTTTGTAAAGTCTTGAAGATTCATAAGCTATTAATCGCATTTCTTCCAGCTCCAACAATTGGATCTTTCTGTGCTCCCTGGATGCCTTCTCATCAAAGTTCAGAAATTTCAAAGCCCAATATGCCTTGTGTTCCATTTCAACTGGAAAATGACATGATTTTCCATACACCAGTTGAAAAGGAGACAGACCAATTGGAGTTTTGTATGCAGTTCTTTATGCCCATAGTGCATCTTCCAATTTGGCTGACCAATCTTTTCTGGTTGACGCCACTGTTTTCTCTAGTATTTTCTTTAATTCTCTGTTGGATACTTCAACTTGCCCATTAGTTTAAGGGTGGTAGGGGGATGCCACTCTATGATTTACATGATATTGACTCAACACCTTTTGAAGTTGAGTATTACAAAAATGTGAACCACCATCACTGATTGAGATTCGAGGTACCCCAAATCGAGCAAAAATATTCTTCTTGATAAACTTCACCACAGTCTTAGCATCATTTCTTGAAGTGGCCATAGCTTCCACCCATTTAGACACGTAATCAACAGCTACCAAAATGTATTCATTTCCTGCAAATGAAGGAAATGGACCCATGAAATCAATATCCCAACAATCAAAAACTTCAACTTCTATAATGTTTTGCAGAGGCATCTCATTCCTTCGAGAAATTCCTCCCATTTTTTGACATTGGTCACACTTTAAGACATGGTGATGGGCGTCTTTAAAGAGTGTTGGCCAGAAAAATCCTGACTGTAAAACCTTAGCTGCTGTTTTGTCTCCGCCATAATGCCCGCCACATGGTGAATTGTGACAATGCCACAATATGCCCTTGGCCTCCTCTCTTGTCACACATCTTCGAAGAAGATTAGCTGCACCTAGTTTGAACAAGTGTGGATCATCCCAAATATAATGTCGGGCATCATGAAAGAATTTCTTTCTCTGCTGCCAATTGAGGTCTTTGGGAATGACACCTATTGCCTTGAAATTAGCCATATCAGTAAACCAGGGTCTCCCTGCAATCAAAAACAAAGATTCATTGGGAAATTTATCTTTTATTTCAGCCTCCTTTGAAGTGACCTCTTCATTTACCAATCTGGATAGGTGGCCTGCTACCACATTTTCAGAACCTTTCTTCTCCTTAATGACTAAATCAAATTCTTGAAGCAACAATATCCATCTGATCAATTGTGGCTTGGAATCAGCTTTGCGCAACAAATATTTAATTGTTGGATTATCAGTGTAAATCACTATCTTTGATCCCACCAGATAAGATCAAAATTTCTCAAGTGCATAAACGATTGCCAGCAATTCTTTCTCAATGGTGGCATAGTTAATCTGAGCATCATTCAAAACTTTGCTAGCACAATAGATAGTATGAAACATTATGCCCTTCCGCTGCCCCAGCACAGCGCCTACTGCATAATCACTTGCATCACACATCAATTCAAACTCTTGTCCCCAGTCTAGTGCTGTAATCACAGGAGTAGATACCAACTTGGCTTTGAGAGTGTTAAAGGCTTCTAAACATTCTTCATTAAACACAAACACAACATCCTTGATTAGCAGATTACTTAGGGGTTTAGCAATTTTGGAGAAGTCTTTAATGAATCGCCGATAGAATCCAACATGACCTAAAAAACTCAGTATGCCTTTCACATTAACTGGAGGAGGAAGTTTATCTATAACATCTAGTTTTGCTTTATCCACCTCAATTCCTCTTTTAGAAATCTTGTGTCTCAGCGTGATACCTTCTTGAACCATAAAGTGACATTTCTCCCAGTTGAGCACCAAATTAGATTCTTCACAGCATTGTAACACTTTCTCTAAATTTGCTAGACAATTTCCAAAAGATGTACCAAAGACCGAAAAATCGTCCATAAAGACTTCAATACATTTCTCTACCATGTCAGCAAAATTTACCATCATACATCTCTGGAAAGTAGCTGGGGCATTACATAAACCGAACAACATGCGACGATAAGAAAATACACCAAAGGGGCATGTGAAAGTTGTCTTTTCTTGGTCCTGAGGATCTACTGCAATCTAATTGTAGCCCGAGTATCCGTCCAAGAAACAGTAGAAAGATTGCCCTACAAGTCTTTCAAGCATTTGGTCCATGAAGGGAAGCGGGTAATGGTCTTTCCTTGTGGCTTCATTGAGCTTCCTATAATCAATACACATTCTCCATCCGGTGACTGTTCTTGTAGGAATCAGCTCATCTCTATCATTCTTGACCACTGTCATACCTCCATCTTCCGGGACAACTTGAACAGGACTAACCCATGAACTGTCCAAAATTGGATAGATGAGCCCTGCCTCTAGCAACTTGAGCACTTCTTTTTTTACTTCTTCTTTCATTATAGGATTCAATCTTCTCTGAGGTTGTCTCATTGGCTTGTAATCAGCTTCCAAATTGATGTTGTGCATACAATATGATGGACTGATTCCTTTTAAATCAGAGATGTGCCGACCAATAGCAGCTTTACGACTTTTTAGAATCTGTACCAATTGATCCTCTTCTTCCTTCTACAAAGACCTACTAATTATAACGTGTTTAGTCTCATTATCCTCCAAGAATACATACTTAATGCGCTGGAAGGATCTTTAATTCTACTTTAGGCTTTTCTGTTGGTCTAATTTTTTCTAATTCATCAAGAACCACATGACCAACAGAGTTGTCTTTTGGATCATCAAGCTCTTCATCACAAACTAGGCAGTCTGTCACATAATTAGGTTCTTTTTCCAAAGGGAACTGCAGTACCATGGTTGAAGCTGATAATGCTATCTCCTGCTCCACCTCTTCTTCTTCAAAACAGGTGTGGCGTCCCTAAATAATGACTGGTTTAATAGTAATGATTTAAATAACAAAAACCATGGGAAATTTTTTTTTCTCTTTTTCTTTTTCATTTCTTCTCTTTTTCGCGTTAATTAAGTTCAGAAGGAAAATCATCACTATAGAGTCCTGAATGGCCAGTTCACAACTCTATTCGGAGTCATTTCTTTCTGATCACACATGACCTTTAAAATATGTTGCTCTTTCAAAAATAAAAGTATGCCAGCCATTACTTTAGGTCGTCACGTGAAAATAATAAAATAAAATACGGTCGGTGAACTCTTTTTAAAATAAAGTTTGTTAACACATTCTTTTCAAATGACAAGATTAATCATAAGTACATTCATCATCTAAAGTTGTCCAAAATATGGGAGTTTTGCAAAATACATAGTGTCATCCAGAGCAAAGGTATCCAATGTGGTGGCTTCAGCCACATGTATACAATCATCAAATTCCTATACAATAGGTCTACCCATACAAAAACAAAAAGAGTAAACCTAACTATCTGTACTAGATACACCTACCCTCAAAAAGTATATAAAACTAGTCTAAGGAGTTGTCTGCTATGATGAAGAGCATCCACTAGTCGCCATCTCTCCAGGGCCGCTCTCCTCCGTAGAGTCTGCCTCAGATGCCGACATGACGTCCTCGGGAGAATCCGCCTCAGGGAGTGGGTCCTCATCACCCTCTAGAAAGTCAAGAGCATCCACAGTAGGCTCAGGAGGTAGCTCCTCAGGGTCTTCCTCGGATGACGTCACCTCGATCACTTGGGCTGGCTCTACTAGACGATATGGTGTAGGCGTGGGTAGTATCCACTCCACAATGCGCTGAAGCATGCGCGCGAGTTCCTCTGGATGCACCAATGAAGTAGCCATGAATCAAATCGTGCCCCGAAATCGGCACCTCACATTGCCTTCGAGGGTTTCCCAAGCTCCCTCTAGGCACTCCATCTCCACTCGATCATGGATTACTTGCGCCGCCATCACGATCTACAAGAAATAAAAGAAAGGGGTAGACTCTTTCACGAGAGATCTAACTACGGTAGCAACACAATGCGTCCCATAACCACTACATGCAAGTAAAAGAGGTATCTCAAGGCTTTTCATCTCTGGTAATCGATTACACCTCATTGGTAATCAATTACCAGAGGCCAAACTCGAATTACACAGCCTCAGGACATGAAACATGCAAAAATGCACTGTGTAATCGATTACACATAACTGGTAATCGATTACCAGTGGCCTGTTCCTCCGTGTAATCGATTACACAGAATTGGTAATCGATTACTAGAGGCCCCTTCAACATTCCAGTCCCCTTCCTAAGCCTGGTAATCGATTACACCCCTTTGGTAATCGATTACCAGAAGCCCTCTTAACTTCCTGATCTCGTTTTTAAGCCTGGTAATCGATTACACTCCCTTTGTAATTGATTACCAGAGGTCATCTTTGCTTCCTTTCTTCACTTTTAAGCCTTGTAATCGATTACTCACCCTTGGTAATTGATTACCAGAGGCCATATCCCATATATCACTCAAGATTCACAGCTGGCCAGCCACCACACAAGCCTCCTTGCTTTGTGGTCTTTGTTCTTTTATCGGTTGACTGCCAGGAGCTCGCCTGTTTAGGTACATCACAGGTTCTCACTGACTGACTATGCCCGGGTTGGGTCGGGATTGGTCAAGCTTGGTTTTGGGCAACAGCACCCCACCTGACGTCCCCAAGGTCTCCTGACCCCCGCGACATATCTCCAGGTACCACTCTGTGGTCAACGAATAAAAGTAGGAAGTCTCACCCTTCCACACTTCCTCATTTCAAGCTTGTAGGATTATGGGGTACCCATCACATGTGGTACTAGGTGGCGGTCGGGCGATGGTGCAAGTCAACTCTCCACATCCACAAATCACACATAAACCCACCATCCCCAGTTGCCCACCTTCATTGAGCTCACGTACTCCCACGTAGCCCTTATCCTCGTTCCTCTCAATGTTGGGTCCCCATCAATCCTCTCAAGCTTCCACAACATCCAAGTAATTCAACATCCAAGCATCATGAACTAACACAGCCAAGAAAACAGAGCAGAGGCAGAAAACTTTGCCCAAAACACAAATCAATATCACAGCTTTTCACACTCAAATACCCCAATAACATTCTCTTCGTTCCAATTCGTTAACCGTTGGATCGACTCGAAAATTTTACTGGAAGTCTCTATTACATAAGTCTACATTTTGACCGTTGGGATCTGCTAGCAAATATCCAGAACCCCATATGTACTACCCTTTCCACCACCAGCCATACACAAGCATTTTTCTGCACATATACAAAATTCTGCTGCACATATTTGACAGCAAAATTCTGCATAAAGTGCAGATTTTCGAAACCACACTTGCCCTCATCCAATTTTGCCCAAATTGAATCCTACAAGTCCTAAATCATGTATAAATCATGTTTAAACCAAGGACAAGCTTCAGACCAAAGCAACTCAAAATCTAGGTATCTAAAACCCCTCAATTTAGTGGATTTTCAAGGTTTGGGAAGCGAAAATGAGAATGGGGTAAATTTGGAGCAAACTCTCACCTCACACAAGTCTATAACATTAATCTAAATTTGCTCAAACTGGTTTTACACCTAAAATTCCACCGAATCAAAATTTGACTCCTCAACACCCAATTTTACCCTAGAAATGGGTATTGTTTTCACTTTGGTCACTCATATTCCTCATTTGCACAGTCTAAGCTTTCTCTTAAGTCCTAAATGACATTTCACACTAGGATTAACTCACTTTAACCCCCAATTACCACTGAATCCAGATTTAGCCTTCCAACTCTCAAAGCCTCATTCTTTTTCCACTCATAACACTACATTCTCACTTTCTAACCCTAGGTTAACTCTACCCTTCATCTCTAGCAGTTTTCCATAAGTAATTTCAGCACACAAACATCACAAGCATCATCATAAAAACCCTAAAACAGAGTGGGTAAGCTTGACTTACACCAAACATGACAAGTTTAACATGCTTTCATCAAATCTCTTCACAAATAACTATCATAAAGCATAAACCTAGTAAAACTACCCATCATATCTCCCAAAACCCCATACCCACGAAAATCATGTGAGAAAGAAGTCTACCCAAACCTGAAATTTCGAAGTCTCACACGTAGAGATGCGCTTCACGACTCTGAAAATGGCTTCCTTTCGCGATTTGGAGCAGAAATGGTGACCAAAGGTTGGAGCTTTGTTGGGCAACAATGGTGGATGAGAAAAGAATAAGAAGAAGAAGAAGGCTACATGAGAGAGGGAGAAAGCTTCTGAATTTTCTGAGTGAGGAGAGAGAGAACACAGCTTTTTTTGGTTTTTTTAAAAAAAAAGCTTTTCTCTTTTCCTATTATTTTATTTTCTAAAGCACTTGCCACTTGTCCCATTTTGAGTGGAACAAAAAGGGCCCACCTTTTTCTCTTGATGTGACTCATGCTCAGCCACATGAAGAGAAAAATCTGACCTTTTGAAACGCTAAAATCCTGCCTCGGTTTGCGTGGCGTTTCTCTAATTCCAGTCCCTCGCGTTTCTCTGCACCCGTTGGGGCCAGCTTTCGAAAGTAAGCAATATATATATCAAAACGCTCAAAATGAAACCCCGAGCGTGGTTCAGAGGTTGGTTTTGTTAAATTTTAAGTTGCACGCAAAACGATGATTTTTTTTAGACTAATTAATTGAGAATTAACCTATAACCTTCCAGTTATGGATTTCTCTTCGTTAATTAGCCTAACCCGTGTATCTTTCCCCCAAAATACCTACTTCTACCAAGAATATATATATACATATATACATACACTGAATAATACTCATATATATATAACCGTTCAAAATGCACCGTTTACAAAAATTCCGAGTAGAAATTTCCAGGATGTCACAACAGGCATCACTCATATCTGGGTGCTTCATTGCTTCAAAGAGGTCAAAGGAGATTTTTTGATCCTCTACACTGAGTTCCAACTGACCATTATCTTTGCCTACAACATATCCAGTAGTTGCTATGCAGGGATATTTTGGAATAATGGAGACTTCATCTCTTTCTTCTTTGATGATCAATTGATGATGTATTGTGTTAACTTGAAGAATGATTTCTTGATGTGTTTCAATCTCTGCATACTCTTTTTCTCTTCTAACCACAACATTAATCATGTCGTCCACCAACTTACCAATCTGAGTCTCAGCTCTTTTAAATGCTTGTTGCATTGAATCTATTGTACCCTTGAATTGCATTAACAGGTCATCCAGATTAGACAACCCCACTGCTTCATTGTGAAAATAAGGTTGCCATTCTGACTCCCATTGATAATCTGCCAATGAATAGTCCTTTTCAAACTGAGTTTCCTATTGTTGCATTGAATAGCCATCACCTTTAGAACTAGCTTGATATGTCATGAAGTCTGCCAATACACTTTCAAGATCAGGAGCTCTTCCTTTCACATGATAATTGTACATGGTCGACTCCTGTCTCCAATCGGATTTATTTATAGAATAGAAATAACAACTATTAGGTAATGTTCTCTTCCAGCAAAATCACAGTTTATTAGTGGAATAGAGATAACAATCTTCATGATATAGTGGTAGGAGATTGTATTTCTTCAAAATAACTAGGCTACCTGTAGGAGATTCTATACATACAAAACACTAACAGAACATCGATTATCTAGTTCAAGAGGAAAAAAAATATGAATCGAAAGTAAATATTCACAGTTTATCAAAGAATAAAGAATAGACACCTAGGACTAAACTAACTATCCAAATAGAAATAAGTTCCTCAGCAACGACACCAAAAACTTGATCGAACCCGGCAAGTGCACCGGATCGTGCAAGTAGTATAAAACGGTAAGAACCGAGTATCTAACTCTCGGGGAACTTGTGTTACTTGGTAAAGCTACATTCAGTGAATAGGTGTCTAGTATGAAAAGAGATGTGTGGACTATGTACAGGTATGTAAATTAACTATTAAGAGGAAAATCACATGAGTAATGATGTGTAAAGACAAGTAGACAACATGTTGGTCTTCCTATTAGGTGCCTAATGTTAAAAGGATATTCTCTACTTAACAATGCTCATATGTTCTATGGTGTCTCCTGAAATGCTAAACCCCGATTCCTCATGATAGTCTAGCCTAATCCCGATCAAGCATCATCCTCAGATTCCTCTTGTTGGACTAAACTCGACCAGAACCGCATTAAGAAAAACATACAAACAACTAGGTTACCGTACCCCGATTCCTCATGATAATACAATAAACTAGCCCTGTCCTATCAAGTTCTAAGAATCAAACTAGTTTCCACTATTGAATAATCCTAACAAAGCCTGCATCTACGTGATCAAGGCAAAAGCACATTGAAATGACGTACTGATAGCACAGAGAACACATAAAACAGCATTAAATAGATATACAAGTATTTACATCAAGTACCTACAAGGAAGAACCAACAGAGTATTTAGCTCTCCATATCTGGGAAGCTTCCTTTAAAACAAAGAGAAGAGAAAAATGAAGGATTGAAGAAATACAAGTAGTGGGGATGTCTCCTCCACCTCTAGAACCTCACAATCACTCACAGACTCATCTCATGCTCTTAGGACGACTTCCTCTTCAAGCTCCATTCTCTGCAGGTCTTCGCACAACAAAATCTCTAAAAACTCTCTGGATTCAGACCCTTCTCTCTCTAGAATCTCTTACATGCAGAAGCTCTTTGAGAAAATGGCCAAAATCCCCTCCAAAATCTTATTTCAATCTTAAAGCGTTAGTGGATTTCGGCTTAGAGCGTGCTTTTCTCGCTCAGCGGATGGACTGAAGCGGTGTGCTTAGCAGGATGACCCTTTGCTCAGTGCAAATGCACAGCTCATCCTTCTTCCAGATTCTTCCTCGCGCTTAGCCGAGGAGTGTTGCGCTCAACGGATGGCTCACTAAGCCAGAAGATTGGCTTAGCAAGCGGATGAAAATCAACACTTCACAAACATGCCTAATTAACCTGAAATTGAGAGGAAATGATTATTAAACACACAAAATATGAGTACTAAGTATTTATTACCTATCTTTAA
The DNA here is from genome assembly GCF_000004515.6 of Glycine max. Lineage (NCBI taxonomy): Eukaryota > Viridiplantae > Streptophyta > Magnoliopsida > Fabales > Fabaceae > Glycine > Glycine max. Next base: position 13,648,836 of record NC_038256.2, read on the forward strand.
CAAAAAGTAATTACAACACTACCCAAAAACCATAAATTGGAGGAGTTTGATACAATTTACACAGGTTTTATGCACAAAAGTTAGTCGTATTCATCGACTAACAACCACAATGATGGAGGCCATGATGAGCATGAAGAAGATAATAGAGGTCAATGCGACTGCAGTTGCCGCAACCAGCGCTATTGTTGAGGTAGACCCGACTCCCCCATCTGGCCTCAACCAAATAAATCATCCAACCTCAGATATAGTGGGTCAGGGAGGCAAAGAGTTGGGAAGTACGGGCGGCCCCTATTGTCTGCAAATTCAAAACAAGCACGCTTTCCTACCATATGGCTTGCCTCCCAACTATACACCACCCAATGTGGCACACACTCCCGATGAGAATGTCAATAACTCCACTCCCATAATCATTGAGAGCCAACAACCTCAATCTGATCATGCACATGTCTCTCAACCCCTGGGGGAGACGCATGAGATACAACACCACAATCTAGCTAACTTTAAGCCTCACCTTGGATACGCCACTGAGGGGCAAGCAGTTGGTGGTGTACCCCTGCCAACCACTTTGGATAGCCCTCAGTTTCGCCCACAACCACAACCCTTGCATTTTGCGGTGGGAAGAGTCCCTCCTGCCATGGTGGAAAGGAAGAAATTGGATCAAATAGAGGAAAGGCTAAGGGCCATTGAAGGAGGCAGAGATTATGCCTTTGCTGACATGGAAGAGCTGTGCCTAGTACCCGACGTCGTTATCCCTCTGAAGTTCAAGGTGCCGGATTTCGATAAATACAAGGAGACTACTTGCCCCAAGAATCACATGAAATTGTATTGTCGAAAAATAGGGGCATACTCGAAAGATGAAAAATTGTTGATGCATTTCTTCCAAGAAAGTCTTACTGGGGCAGCCGTCACCTGGTACACTAATCTAGAACCTTCCTGAGTCCATTCTTGGAATGACCTAATGGTTTCCTTTGTTAGGCAGTATCAGTACAATTCTGATATGGCTTCAGATAGGATGCAACTATAGAACATGGGTAAAAAGGGGCATGAATCTTTCAAAGAATACGCCCAAATGTGGAGGGATCTAGCGCCCCCAATGACAGAAAAGGAGATGCTAACAATGATAGTAGACACGTTACCAGTGTTCTACTATGAAAAGGTGGTGGGTTACACACCTTCAAGCTTTGCAAATTTAGATTTTGCCGGTGAAAGGATCAAAATGGGTCTGAAAAGAGGCAAATTTGATCATCCTGCTTTGACAAATAGAAAGCCCGGGGCAAATAGAGAGGATGAGAAGGAGGAAGGAACCCATGTTGTGATTATCGTTCCTACATGGCCAAATTCACCAGCCAATAATCCAAAAACAGCCCTTCTCATTACCCACCACCCAATCATCCAAAAAGGCCATTCCTAAATCAACCACAAAGCCTGCCTGACGCACATCCAATGCCAAACACCACCCTTGACACAAACCAAAACACCAACCAGGGAAGGAATTTTCCAGCAAAAAAGCCTGTAGAATTCAGCCCAATTCCGGTATCCTATGCTAACTTGCTTCCATATCTACTCAATAATTCAATGGTAGCCATAACCCTAGCCAAGGTTCCTCGACCTCCATTTTTTCGAGGATATGACTCGAATGCAACATTTGCTTATCATGGAGGAGTTCCAAGGAATTCCATTGAGCATTGTATGACCCTGAAGCATAAGGTGCAAAGTCTAATTGATGTGGATTGGCTGAAATTCGAGGAGAATCGCTAATGAATTTTGACGTTGGCAAGCGACACCATGCATGGGGCAATTGGAAGGTTGTTGTTAGATGTCTCCAATGACTCATTAGGATTTTCAAGTTTATGCCATTACTGTAAACAACAATTACAATGCTAATAATATGGATAAATTTGATGTCCCTATCTCATTCTCTCACAATTACATCTTTGCTTATTTAACCTCCACTGGAATGTGAATGTAAGCTGCTCCTAGAGTTTTGACTTCCAAGTCTGTTCAATCAGGAATTGTTCGTTCTCTATGTTTGGTGAGGGTGCCATAAACGATGAGTAAAAAGTAAAAAGCATTTGATTAATTGTGTTTCAAATAAAAGTACAGACATTCATGTGACCTCATTCTTAAATGTTTTATTTTTGAGAGAAAAGTGAGTTATCAGTAACATGAGTCATTTGACTTAATCCATCAATTAAAAATCCTTTGAATGTTTCTCATCCTTGAAAATTCATTTTCGAGAGTCTGCACAGTTTCTTTCATTTTTCCTTGCTACAAGGTCATGACAGAAAACAACAATAGATACCTCAAACCCTACACTAGGGCAATGAGAGGCACCGCGCATGAGCCTCAAGCGAACCTAGGGGCAGATCAAATTTCTCACCAGGTAGGTTGAAAACTCAAAAGGGCAGCCTAAGCAAAAATTAGGGTTGATATAAAATAAAATAAAATAATATAGAAACAATCAGGGGAGTGTTATTAAGGTTTTGTCCCAAAATCCCAACTACAAAAGGATCTAAGTCAAGATTTGAAATGACACATGGCCATGTTTCAACATCCCAAACACTAGTTTATCCTTTGCTACCCCCTTCGAGCCAAAGCATATTTGTTTTCTAAAAAATACAAAAAAAAATAGCAAAAGCAAAACAGGAACCCTTAGTGGGAACCACCGCTAAACCAGCGGGAAGAGCAATGCAAACAACACATGCATGAAGTTGGGCAGCAATGAAAAGAAAAAGAAAATAAAATCCTCCAAAGGCGAGTAAAAAAAAAAGAGACAAAGATCTCCAGATTTTAAAAGAAATACACAAAAGTGCAATGGAAGATTAATGTATGAGATAGAAGGAGTAGAGCCCAACCCAAAAGGTACAAGGAACGCTCTTGAGGTTCTTACTCAATATAACCCTCAAACACTCTTTGAGCCTCTTTAATCCTTTCTTTCATAGCCCTCTTACCGACCACGTTACAATCCCAATAAAGCCCATGTGGATCAAGCAATGACTAATTTGCTTTTAAGTTGGGATTCTGGAATGAAACGCATGCAAGCTTGTGATTGTTGAAATATATATATATATATATACAAAAAAGAAAAGAAAACCCCCTGAGGTTCGCACTTGCACATTTGAGAAGAAAACTCATTGGACCAAAAGCTCATGGGAAAAGCCCGAAGACAATTGCGATAGTAGGGTGCATTTGATGATAGTCGCTCATGCAGACTCCTTATGATTTCTTTTGAATCCAAGGATGGCCTTTGTTATATAAATTCTTTCATGATCAGCCCATGTCATAAAGTTTCAGCGGGATCGATAGACCAATGGCATCACTCTATGACCTTAAATCAAGAAAGTTTCACTTGGTCATATACCAAAGTGTAACAATCCATTGTCATCCTTCAACGGTGCATGCGATCGGTCCCAAAGCCATATATCTTCTTGCTATGCAGAATAATCAAAGTTTTTTAAAAAGGGAAAGGGGAAAACCCTAGGACCAATATTTCAATTGATTGATTAAATGTCAAATGGATCCATTACCGTCACTTCAAAATTGTCAAGTGACTAAGTTAAACAAAGCATACACTCTGAGGGAGCTCCCGAAGAGATTTTCAAAAAATAGGATGAGGTTGCATGAGTTATCACATCATTAAAAAAATAGTCAATAAGCATTACACAATTTTCCTGGTTCAAAACCATTTTGCATTTGCTACATTTCAAGATAAAGGTTGCATGCATCTGCATCCTAAGAATCATGTTCATAAGTGCATAAACTTCTCTTTATATACCAATTTACCAAATCTAATCTTTTGAGTTTGGGATGAGAGGCCCTCTCAAAGATTCAATCTCTTGCTTTCTCATAAGGTTGAGCCCTTAGGTACTAGTACGCACCTGTTAGTTTTTTTCATAGGACTCAAAGTCCTCACTTTATCTTTCATAAGACTCAAATTCCTCATCTTTATCTTTCACAGGACTCAAAGTCCTCTGCCTTTATCTTTCATAGGACTCAAAGTCCTCTGTCATTTATGCTTTACCGAGACTATTAAAGTGTCCTTTGCCTTCCAGAGACAATCAAGTCTGTTGGCATGCAAAGATAATCATGGTCATCTGCCTCTTTTCAAAGACTTCAATGTCTTTCGACCGAGACTATTAAAATCTCCTTTGCCTTCCAGAGACAATCAAGTTTGTTGCATGTAGAGACAATCATGGTCATCTGCCACTTTTGAAAGACTTCAATGTCTTTCGATCAAGACTATTAAAGTCTTTTTTGCCTTCCAGAGACAATCAAGTCCGTCGGCATGCAAAGACAAATTATGGTCATCTGCCTCTTTTTGAAGACTTCAATTTCTTTCGATCGAGACTATTAAAGTCTCATTTTCCCTCCAGAGACAATCAAGTTCATTGGCATGCAGAGACAAATTATGGTCATCTTCCCCTTTTTGAAGACTTCAATGTCATCAGACCGAGACTATTACAGTCTCATTTACAATCCAGAGACAATCAAGTCTGATGGCATGCAGAGACCATCATGGTCATCCGCTTTTGTTGTTTTCTAGACTATTACAGTCTCCTTTGCCATCCAGAGACAATCAAGTCCGATGGCATGTGGTGACCATCATGGTCATCCGCTTTCGTTGTTTTCAAGACTATTTTAGTCTCTTTTGCCTTCCAAAGACAATCAAGTATGTTGGCATGCAGAGACCATCATGGTCATTCGTTTTTGTTGCTTTGCAAGACTTCAAGTTCTTTTGTTGATATACCTGATGCTTCTTATGTTCTTTCTTTTGACAGGTTTCTCTGTTAGGACTTTCGCTAGTGGTCGGTCGGATGGTGAGATCTCGCGAACAAAATTAGTGTCTTTATCTTTACTTTCCTTTTATCTCCAATAAATTAGTGTCATACCCTAATTTCATCCGGGGACAATCGTTTGTCAATATTTGGATTCTTGCCAATCGAATTGATCTGCTTAAAACTAGTTGTTGCGCAATCTGTAGGGTTTTGTGACGTTTCAGAAGGAAATGTGCAAAATATTCAAAATAGGGGCAAAAGGGTCAATTTTAAGGCATTTTTTAGCCCCTGGGCCCACTAGAAAGCTTAGGGATGAAGTAACCAGCTCGCCTGGGCGAGCTAAGCTCGCTTGGGCGAGCAAGTTACTTCAGGAGGAATCAAGCAGCTCGCCTAGGCGAGCTGCTATGCAACCTCCACCCCTTATTTCCTATAAATAGGCATGAGGGGGGCTGAAGGAAGGGTCCAGCATCTGAAATCAACAAGATTTGAGAGAAATTAGTGAGAAGAAGGAGAAAGAAGAAGAAAAATCAAGGCCGAGGCACTTCCGTAATGTTTCCATGATTGATTTTGTAATTGTTCTTCACCGTTCTTCATCGTTTTTTGTTCTTCGGCCGGTTAGTTTTTATTTTTGAATCTTTGAATTCATTCTATGCACCCTTAGGGGTCCATCCTTGCTTCGCATGTCTTCACCTTCATTCTTCTACCATCGGTGATCTTTTTCTTTGTTTAAAGCGAGTTTCGACCGATTAATTGTGTCGTAATCCCACTTAATCACTGCTAAAAAAAATTTCAACCGATCGTTGGTGTTGTAATCTCATTTAATCACTGTTAAAATAAATTTCGACCGATTGTTTGTGTTGTAAACTCTTTCCATCACTGTAAAACAAAGTTTCAACCGGTATTTACTTTGCAAGTCCTTTTTTAATGAGTTTGAGAATAACCAAGTGAAACCGAAGCTAAAATCAACTCATAATCAAGCTTTTATCCATAAAAATCACTTGAATCCGTTCGAGGTCCAACACCTTAACGGTCTTTTTACTTTTAAACGGTTAAAATGAACCTTTTAAAAGTCTAAAATCAACTCTACGCGTAATTTTCTTTCTTTAAAGAACTACGTAGGTCTGATTTCCTCATCACACCTGAGGACACATAGGAGCGAGTGCAAGACCGTTGTCGACCCCAAAAAGTAAAAAAACATAAAAAGGCAAAAAGATAAAAAAAAAAACATAAAAAGGAAAAATACATAAAAAAAAAGCATAAAAAGGGAAAATACATAATTTTAAAGTCATGTTTTGCACACTCGATTAGAGGTTGTCGTCCCTTGTTATGGGTGCGTGGGGTGGTAATACCTTTCCCATGCGTAAACAACTCCTGAACCCTCATTTTCAAAATCCGCAAACCATCGTCTTTTGGGTTTTTCTCACGTTTTACTCAAATAAACGTTGGTGGCAACTCCGTGCGTTTTTCTTCCTTGGAAGACGCACCCATGAGCCTCGCGTTGCCCTCCCGCCGAAGGGTAGGTTGCGACAACATTCGATTGAATTTGTATATATCTATTAAACTGATAACCTTTATCCGAATAAATTAGTAACTCAAGTTCTTGTGGAGATGAACTCTTTATAAATGTCAAAACCTACAACGACAATTGGTACGCTTGCCAAAAGTCTTAACACCTACCTACCATGTATTAGTAGGGTGGCGTCATCTGAGTCCACCAAAGCACAAAAGTGTAGTCTAATAGAGTTGCATTTGGCTCATCAAGCATCCTCACTATAGCTCGAAGGAGTCCTATAAGATCGTCAACATGGTACTCCTCGCCATGCATCTAGTAGCCTAGAAGCATCCACATTGTTATGTGGTATCTCGACCTCAATTGCATCATCATGATCTAAAAAGATGTTGGTTGTATGGGTGAGCTTCTGAACCATCACACATAAACCACCAAAAAATGACCCTTGCGTTATAGACAAACATACCATGGACAACACAAAAGGTACTTGAAATATTCTCTCCATTCCACTCGCTACCCTATAGGTCAAGTCACCTTCTTATTTAATCACGGTGGTCTTACACTTTTTGCTTAGATGACTGTGTGTGTGTGTAGGTGTGTGGGTGTGTAGGTGTGTTTGTGTGTGTATGTTTGCATACGTGCGTGTGCGTGCGTGTGTGTGTGTGTGTGTGTGTGTGTGTGTGTGTGTGTGTGTGTGTGTGTGTGTGTGTGTGTGTCACAACTTTATGAATGAAATAAGAAATTTGATATTGAAATTTGGGATTATTCCAATTGGAGAGGACTGACTCTCTAGGGTTCTTCATTGAGCCAACTTTGATCTTATCAAGAGGCCTTACTCTTATGGAAATCAATTTTCCTGTGGCTTATCAATTCCTTCATAATTGTGGTGTCTTTCCGTATTGTCTTGTTGTTTCTTATCATTTGGTAGCAGAGCTTCAAGTCCTTGAAGTTTAGGTTTGAGTTTTTTTTTTGTTTCAATCTTTTTTTCTAAGTTGTCTAGTTTTTCTTCTTCAACTTGTGTTCATTTCTTTTTCTTGTGTCTTTCTATTCTATTTTTTAGTCTTGCTTTATTTCCATTTTGTGATTCCTTGTTCATCTTGTGTCTTTTTATTTCTCTTCTTCTTTGTGTTCAACATCAGATTTTAAGTTGAAGCTTGAGTTTTGTTAAAATAAAAAAATTCGTAAAAAAAAATTTAAAAAAACATTAAAAGTTGTTGGAACCATCATTCTGATTAAAAAAAGAATGAAAAAGTATTTGTGAAAAAAAATCAAAGAGGATTCAAAGAGTTTTATGAATTGGAAGGACTCCATGCTCTCTTTGTGAAATATTGTAACACCCTAAAATATTATTAGTAATTATATTTGATGCTTGATTATTTTGTGGTGTTATTTTATCCGTAATTATTTTCAAGGAGGTTAGTTTAGTTAATATAGGGGTATGGGTAGTTGAAACTCTAGCTTCTCATAGAAGCCTCTCGAGAAAGCTTCTCAAAGAAGCCACGAGAAAGCTTCTTGGGGAAGCCTCTTAATGAAGCTTCTCAAGGAAGCTACATGAAGCTTTCTCGGTAAAAACGCTGTCCAGCCTTCTTTAACCGTTGGATCTTCTCGAAATTTGGTCTGGAGCTTTAGAGAACACTTTTCCACAATTTGACCGTTGGGATCTTTGACAAAACATCTGGAGTGTGCACAACGCTTCTGTTTCCGAGAGCATTAGTCACTTGTGCGTTTTGAGCCTTGGAGTCCAAGTAGCTTTGGAAAAACACTATTTCTTCTCCTTCTTTCTTCCAAAGCCATTTTTAACGTCCCAAGCTCTTTCTCCATCACCCACAGCCACCAGTAGCCACCACAAACCGCCATTGTTCTCCGTTGAAACCCCACATCGAGAGGAACCCTTCAACCGAAGCGGAATCTTCCAAACTTGTCTTGCAGTTTCGGTTGAGAACAAAGCCCGGTCTGACCTTCGTGGTTTTCCTTGAGGTAACCATGGTTCTACACTTCTTTCTTGTTAGTTTCATCTTATCTTTGCATTATTCTGAGTTTGGAAACCGCCATTGCATGTTTTACGCTTCCTCTGAAAAACCCTAGAGCAAAGAGACTTTGTAAAACATTATTTCTTCATGAAATGGGTGTTATTTTCATGACCTTCACTGAACCCCAGTCGCATTGGCATGATCGGAATTTCAAAATGATGTCCCTTTGTAAAACCCGAAATGCTCTCAGCACTTTCATGTAGTGACGTGGGTGTTTGACCCAGAGCATTGTTATTAGCTTTATTTTTTGAAATCCATATTAAGTCTCCTTCGTTTTGGCATGGTAGAGGCTTATGTGGAATCGACGAGCGGGGACGAAAAAGAAATCTCCAAGTGATGAGACAAGGGACCCGCGGGTAGCTCACAATAGGTGAGAGGAGTTTATTATAAAATTTACCGTTTTAACACCATAGTTAGGGTCAGGGAACTTAGCTATGAGAATAACTGCATGTCCCTGTTGCATGCTAATTTTTCCTTTATAGAAAATGATGTTTTTAACTAATGGGATGTGATATAATTGTCCTTGATGTGCATGCGGGTTTTCCAAGAGAAACAATGTTTTTAACTAATGGGATGTGATACATTTGATATTGATGTTGCATGTTGTTTTCAGGAAAAACTATGTTTTGACGAATGGGATGCGATATATATATTTATTGTGATGAATGAAATTGATGTCTTTATTTGATTTGTGTTGTTTGAAGACCTGGGAGTGTAAATCTCAGGCATGGAAGAAATATATATATGTGCGACATGTGCATGTTGTGTATGTTCATGGGGGGGTGCATTGACCTTGTTGGACAACCCATTCGTGGGGACTAGAGTGGTTAAAGAATCTAAGCATTCGATGCGGGGATGCTTAGGCGCTTTAATTTGTCCATGGTCGTTGCACTTGATGGTGCCCATGTTCGATACGTTGGATGTTGTGTATGTTCGTGGGGGGGCGAAGTGCATTGACCTTGTCGGATGGCCCATTCATGGGGGACAAGCATGGTTAAAGAATCTAAGCATTTCTGAGAGGATGCATAGGCGCTTTAATTGGTCCATGGTCATTGGCACTTGCTTGTGGCCATGTTCATACGTCGTATGTAGTGTATGTTCATGGGGGGAAGTGCATTGACCTTGTCGGATGGCCCATTCGTGGGGGACAAGTGTGGTTAAAGAATCTAAGCATTTTTTAGGGGATTCTTAGGTGCTTTAATTGGTCTATGGTCATTGGCACTTGCTTGTGGCCATGTTCATACCTCATACGACACAGGAAATAGAATAATTGTGGCAGAGTGTACTTTGTACTGAGGAGGCGTGTCACCTGGTAGGGAACTCCTTTGGGCCCTAGGCTGATTACCTATGGGGGGGCACTTACGTGCACAATCGGGTGGTCTCGACGAACTCTGCATGGTTTCCTAAGTGAGAGTGTCGTGTGGACACGCTTAGGCTATTTCCTGGGATTTGGTTGTTGGTACGTACCACATTGCATCTGAGAGTTGAATCAGGTGCATGCATCATTCTATACAGTCTTGATTGGATCCATGGATGGATGATGAGTAATTTTTGAATATGGATGATGAGTAATTGTTGAATATGGATGATGAACAATTGTTGGATGTGGTTATTTTGAATTGGTATTGGTTCTTTTTATAATGAACTCACCCTTGCAATTTTGTATTGTGTGGTTGATACCTGTGATGATCGTGAACATTGTTCGTGGGAGCAGAATGACAACAGCAGGGTGCAGGGTGTAAGATTCTGGTGAGGAGCCGTTGAGCTGACGTGATGACGTTGGCATTATTTTGGGAGAGAGAGTTGTGTTTTGTAATCAACTCTTCCATAGTTGGTTTTCAAGTTTTATTTTATTGAATCAAAGATGTAAACTTCAGATTTTACTTATATGCATGAACAGATTTTAATTTTCCATCATGTGGATGATGTTTACTAAGTTGTATTTCCTATATACATATATATATTCACCTAAGTAAATGTGTATGTTTTAGCGAATGTATGTTGGGACAAAATTACTTCTATTTTCATAAGCAAAATTAAGGGAGTTTATGTTTATTTAAAATTGAAACTATCACATATTAGAGTGTTGATATCGTAGCGACGAGGTGGGTCGTTACAAATATGATCTTGTGTCTTTGTTATTTATCCTACCTTTGTTCTTTATCTTTGTTGTGTCTATCCCTATCCATCTTGTTCTTGTCATATTCCTTGTTTTTCTTTTGTTCTCTAAATTCTAAGTCAATTGATGTTCCCCTTTGTTGTCTTTAAAAAGTATCATTGATAAGGTTCTCTCTTAAGAACTTACAAGAGGGATTTGAGTAGTATAAGGCAAGAGTTGGGAGATAATCGTGTAAAAGCCTTGATTGTGTAAAACACGAATGATCCCATTATTTGAGTGAAACACTTAGTGAGTGGAGAGTATCCATATTTTAACTTGTTTGTGTTTGAAGCTATGGCTATAAAGTGGGGTTATAGTATGGATGGGTTGGAAGGGAGAAACAATAGACACACAAAAATATGGAAAAACTTAGAGGATTTGAATGTGAAGGTTCCAAGTTTCCAAGGAAGTTGTGATCCGGAGGCTTACTTAAAGTGGGGGATGAAAATAGAGTAAGAGTTTGCATATTGTCAATATAGTGAAGAGGAATGGTTAAGATAGTCGCACTAGAGTTTAAAGATTATGGTCTAATTTGGTGGGATCAAGAAAAGAAATAAAGGAAGAGATTCAATGGAACGCCGGTGGCAACATGGTTGGAGATGAAGACCTTGATGAGAAAGAGGTATGTTCCAAGAGAATATCAAAGGAAACATATAGAAGAAGAGGTAAAAAAGGAGTTAATGAGAGAGATGAAAGGTTAGGTTGGAGAACCAAACAAAAGAGGGAGGATATCTCTATTAGTGTTAAACTCACTACATCTATTCATCCAACTAGAAGTAGGGAACTTGAATGTCTCGTGTGTTCTGGAAGAGGGCATATGGCCTCTCAATGCTGAAGGTGGAAAAGATTGACAAAAGAAATAAAAGAAAAAGAAAACGAGTGAACTAAAAAAGGAAAAAGAGTTGAGAGCAAAAAAGATGAGAGAAACGGAATATATAGAAAAAGAGACGAGAGAAAATGAGTTAAAGGAATCAGATTGAATGAAATATGAGTTTTTCTCCCTTTGTGAGAGCTTCCCTTGGTTCTTGGGCAAAGAACTAAATCTGATACTATCAAGGTAACTTGCGGTGATCAACCAATGACTTATCAATCATCTTTTCTTGAGCACGACATCAATATCCTCCCCTATAAGAAAACTAAAATCAAATCTTTATTTTGAATTCTTGAAGGCGATTCATCTCATTTCCGTGTACGTGTCATTTGGTATCATCCATAAGCAACTCTTTTATTAAGCCAAGTTCTTAATTAATGGTTCAAATTCTTTTTATTAGTGGATTCACTACTTTTCATAATGAATTTTATCAATTGGTCATTATTAATTCATGCAAATGCCCTCCTCACAAAGTACATTTGCACCCACAAGTACTTGGTTACTATTTCCCACATCATCATCAAAATCAAACAATAACATACACACACAATCCAATGCCTATAACTCACACTCTCTAGGACTTAAACACCAATTCAAATAAGAAATGCTACTCTAGGACTTAAACACCAATTCAGATAAGAAATGTTACTCTAGGACTTAAATAGTTTCTTAAGTGATATTTTACTACTACCGAAAATATCTTTCTAGAATAACATGTCTATTTTGGAAATGTATCTTTGGAACTATAATTCATAGTTCTAGAGATACACATAAAAAATACGTATATATTATTTTGGAAAGACATTTCCAAAAAGAAAAATAGGCCTACTTCTTTAAGGGAAAAAGGATATAATGGACAATTAAGAGGTAGAAAGGAGATCCGATGATGTACTTAGAAAAGGGGGATGTAAATAGCAAGATCCAAACACTTATTATCACATAAGATTAACCACAAAAATTTCCCAAGCCCAAATTTTCACAAATAATATCTATTTTATATTAAAAACCAAATTTGTTGAGACACAAATTTTCATTTTTTCGAAAATACTAAAAAATACTTAGACAAGTCAAAAAAATTCACACATCTTATATCTGTAACTTCATTAAGATGTTAGGCTCAACATATAATTTCCAGAGACTCACACAGCATGCAAGTTACTTACTAAGTATTTATTATGATTGGAAATTCAAATTTCACCATTTAAATCCTAAAAATTAGATTTCAACTTCTGTAAAATTCAAGAAAATTAAACAACACTCTATTAAGTTCATATATCAGCATATATTTTTCCCAAATCCTAAAGGCCAAGTTGTTGTAGAAATATTTTCACCAATTTATTTGTCTCCTCTTTGCCTAGGGTCCATATTTGACATATTGGATCATAAAAATTATTTCACTCATCTTCGCACTTTACCAATTTGGGAAATGCTTGGGGCACCCAACATTTTTTTGAAATGCCAAAAATACCCTTACCTTGTGTTTGGATCAGGAATTTCAAAATTTCAAGGAATTTGAAATGCCTAGAATTTGAATTGCTTTGATTTTAATTTCTTTCATTTTTCAAATTCTTTGTTTGGATAAATCAATTCAAATTTCTTTCATTTTAAATTCTTTGTTTGGATAGAGCAATTCAATTTCCTCCATATGCAAAATTTCAATTTTATATTTTAAATAAATGAAATTTTAATATTAAACTTTATAGAAAATAAACACAATATAATTTTGAAATATTAATTAAAAAATATTTTCAATTTATAATAATTTATAAATATAAAATATTGATAATTTTAACCAGGGTTGTTTTGTCTGACCACAACCAGTGATGTTTTTAAACAGACATCAACCAAGGTTATTTTCCGGTCAACATCAAATAGGGTTTTTTTTGTCAAAGTATACCTGGAATATTTGTTAGCTGACATCAGTCGGGGCTATTTTTTGGCTAATGTAGGTTGAGTCTATTTTTCAGCCGATGTTGGCTAGACCTAAGGTCAGCATATAAAAAATCCTAGCAGGCGTTGACAAAAAAATTTACCCAATATCGGCTAAAAAATAACTTGGTCGATGCCGACCAATAGAACCTACCCGATGTCGGCCAAAAAATATCATTGGTCAATGTTGGACGAAAAATCCTTAGTCGAAGTTGGCTAAAAAAATAGCCTTGACCAATGTCGGATAAAAAACCTACCCAACATCAACTATAAAATAGCCTTGGCTGATGTTGGCTAAAAAATAGCTCTAACCGATGTCGATGGAAAAAACTCTAGTAGATGCCGACTATAAGAACCTAGTCAATGTCAACTAAAAATAATCATGTCCGATGTCGGTCAAAAATACCTGTAGAAGCAAGCTTCATGATGATGAATCAAGTTGATTCAAGTAGTTTTGATGATAACAAAGATGATGACAAAAAGCCCAAGAGAATGATTTCAAGATTGAGTCAACAAGTTTCAAGAATCAAGAGAAGTTTGATTTTAAGATTCAAGAGAAGATGAATTCAAGATTCAAGAGAAGAAATCAAGAAGACTTCACAAGGGAAGTATTGAAAAGATTTTTCAAAAAACAAACATAGCACAGTTTTGTTTTTCAAAAGAGTTTTTCTCAAAATTTTCTAAGTTACCAGAGTTTTTACTCTCTAGTAATCAATTACCAGTTTCCTGTAATCGATTACCAGTGGCAAAGTTTGATTTCAAAAGCTTTCAACTAAATTTGCAACGTTCCAATTGATTTCAAAATGGTGTAATCGATTACAAGATATTGGTAATCTATTACCAGTGTATCTAAACGTTGAAATTTAAAATCAATTGTGAAGAGTCATATCCTTTCATAAAAAGCTTTGTGTAATCGATTACATGGTTTTCGTAATCGATTACCAGTGACAAGTTTTGAATAAAAATCAAGAGATATAACTCTTCCAATGGTTTTCAGGTTTTTCTAAAGGTTATAACTCTTCTAATGGTTTTCTTGACCACACATAAAGAGTCTAGAAAAGCAAGACCTTGACTTGCATTTCAATAACAATTATTACAACTTTTACACACAACTTTTTTATAACCTTTTGATATCTTCTTCTTCTTCCTTTGCCAAAAGCTTTCTAAGTTTTCTGGTTTCTAAACTTTGTTCTTTCACAGAAAACAAAAGTGTGTTATTCATCTTTTTCATTCTCTTCTCCCTTTGCCAAAAAGAATTCGACAAGGACTAACCGCTTGAATTTTTTTTTGTGTCTCTCTTCTCCCTTTTCCAAAAGAACAAAGGACTAACCGCCTGAATTCTTTTATGTCTCCCTTCTCCCTTTTCAAAGAATTCAAAAAGACACAGTCTAAGAATTCTTTAGATTCTTCCCTTTCCCTTAAACAAAAGATTTCAAAGGACTAACCGCCTGAGATATCTTTTGTTTCCCCTTCACAAAGATTCAAAGGACTAACCGCCTGAGAACTTTGTCTTAACACATTGGAGGGTACATCCTTTGCGGTACAAGTAGAGGGTACATCTACTTGGGTTATTGTAACTGAGAACAAGAGAGGGTACATCTCTTGTGGATCAGTTCAAGTGGAGGGTACATCCACTTGGTTGTTCAAAGAGAACAAGGGAGGGTACATCCCTTGTGGATCTTTGCTTGTAAAGGTTTTTACAAGGTTGAAAAGAAATCTCAAGGACCGCAGGTCGCTTGGGGACTAGATGTAGGCACGGGTTGTTGCCAAACCAGTATAAAATTCATGTGTTTTTCTTTTTCTTCCCTACACTCTTTAATTTCCGCTGTGCACTTTAATTATTGCTTTTACTTTTGGTTAAGTTTCTATTTATGTTCTTTACTTTCTTAACATTATAGTAAAAACCTAATTGAATATAGTAACATTAAGAAGGATAGATTTTTAATTAGTAAAGGTTCATTAATAATTAATTCAACCCCCTCTTCTTAATTATTTTGTGGCCACTTGATCCAACAATACCTAGCTGGTGTTAGCAGAAAAAACCCTTGCTAACATCAAGCAAAAAACCTAGCTAATATGGTTAAGAAATAGCTCTGGCTTATGTCAGCCATAAAACCCTAGTCGATGTCAGCAAAAAAATCCTAATTGGTGTCGGCTAAGAAAATCTAGTTGACATCAGCCAAAACACCCTAGCTAACATCGGCTAAAAAATAACCTTAGCCGATGTTGGCTAAAAAACAACTTTGGCTGATGTTGGCTGGAAAAACCTAACTGACGTCGACTGAAAAATCCTAACAGGTGTTTACTCAAAAGTTAGTCATGACTGATGTCAGTAGAAAAAATCTAGCCAACATTGGCCAAAAAAATCATTGGTCATATCAACTGAAAAAACCTAGATGACAACGGCCAAAAAAATCCTTGGCCGACGTTAGCAAAAATTACCACCGACTGATGTCAGTGAGAAAATGACCCTAACCAACATCATCTAAAAAAAATCTTAGCCGATATCGGCAAAAAATAGGTTTGGTTGACATCATAAAAAAAAATTCTAATAAAAAAAACCTCGACCAACGTTAGTGAAAAACAACTTTTGTCGATATCGGTCGTAAAAACTTTGGTCACCCGTAGTGTTGAGCGTTGAACGAGAAAACTTTGGTCACCCGTAGTTCTATGCAAAATAGTAATTCGTCAGTGAAACATAGTGCATCATCATCTGAGGACCCCATACAGAGACAAAATATTCCAATGTTGGATCAATTTCATCCTTGCATCCAGGATTCTATTGAAAACATTATTGATGTCAAAGCGGATGGTAATTGTGGTTATCAGGCAATAGCTGCGTTATTGGGTATGGGTGAAGAATCGCAGTCATTGGTGCGCAACCATCTGCATAAAGAACTAACAAGCTGGTCTGAAGAGTATATCAACCTGGTTCGTGGCATAGAGAGATTTGAGGAATTAAAGTGTTCCCTACTTGTTGACGGATTATCTATGGTGCGTAAGTTCATTGTTATGTCATTTTTTCTTAAAATAACTTTTTAAGTAATCATCATTTGTTGTCTTTTACATGTAGGTTTTTCTATGAGAACATTGTCCTTTACCACCAGTGGCGTTGTTGAGGAGTACACATTGTCATTCTCAGGCAAAGCAGTGGCCCACTCCATACATAGGTAGAATGCAGCGTTACACAACTTTGTCTAGGCTGAAAACCGAATTTGTTGATTTAAGTAAACCATGAACATAAAATGTTATTACCATTGATGTTTGTGTAAACTATTATTTTGTTGACATTCATAATTTTGTTTTCAGTCATTATTTTTAAAAGTTAGAAAATAATTAAAAGCTTTGAAAATAATAATCATACGGTTTCATTTGCTAATGGACACAAATTCAAACATTACATTAACTTCAACATAGTTGAAACAAAAAAAATTACATGAAAAACTATAATTAACTAATACTAATTTTGCATTGAATCATGTTGCGACCGAGACATGTCGTTTTCCATTTCCATTACCTATTTACTAAAAACAGCTAAAATTTCTATTGGCCCAAATTTGATCGAGGCCGTACCCGAATCAAATAAACATGAAAATGCAGTAACTAGGAAGTGATCCTAGGTCGTTTCCCAACGAGCAGTGACAAACCAAATGTTCATAATATACTTGCATTAACAGTAATGATTGGGGGGGGGGGGTTTGGTTGTTTGGTAATTAAAGAGCAGAACAAGTAACTTGAATACGAAACTACTAATATTAAAAACAGGTTGTTTCCTCTGATTCAGAAGCCATTCTCTTATCCTGGGTTATGGAGAATTTGTCCCTAACAGTCAACCACTTAATCCAACCCTCTTTCAATTTACTAAGCGAAAATCAACTTAGGGTTTGCAATACGTGATTAGGCACCACATACACCAGTTAGCCCTTCGTCCATTAAGCATGAACGCAAGTTAGGCTCAGAGGCAATTAATCGAACACGAAGCGTGCACTGATTAATATTCACGAAATTGGGATAACTGGTGAAGGGAAAACTGCCAGGAAACCACATTACAAGCAAAACCTCAAAGAGAGTTGGGCTTCGTCCTCAAAAGGAAACAACACCAGAAAATCTAGCCTTCCATGGATTCAAACAGAAAACGCAAATGAAACATGAAGCAGAAACGTAAATGAGACAGAAACGTAAATGAACAGAAACGTAAATGAAAGTAGAAGAAGAAGCAAGAATGAACTCGTAATTAGAAGCAGAAAATGGAAATTTGCATTAAGAATGAAAACCGTAACAAGGGAACAGAAAAACGTGAAAACCTAAAACCAAAGCTCTGAATAATGAAAATAGCAGAAAATAGAATGCCTTGCACGAATCCCAAGGCTGCTATTTAAAAAGAGTCACTCAAAGTCACTGGGCCCTATTTACAATACTCTGGCCCAAAACGAAATAAACACTGAACAACATAAAAATAAAATTCCGAAATTTCCTAATTAGAAATTAACTAAGGTAAGCGTTGCTTTATTTGCCCTCTTCAAGTCCATAACCAAAATCCGGATTAAGCCCAATGTTTCATTAATTCCTGAAATTAGATTAAAAACATCAAATTAGCTAAATGAGCCCAAATAATAAAACTGCCTGATTAATTGACAATTAAGACCAATCAGTAATTAAAATGGTGCAAAAAGGGTTTAGAAAATAGAAGAAAATGATGGCACATCAAAATCCCCCATACTTAGCCTTTTGCACTCCTGGGCAAAATGAAACAAAGAACAAAATCCAAGGATATCAAAGGGAGACAAACAAAAACATTCACATATTTCTCAATGAACATCAAGGAATGAAAGGAATGGGTAACATCTAACATAAGGAGATCCAAGAAGTCAAGACATTCATGAAAATCATCCAAGCAACCCAATCATGGCAAAATAGTTAATCAGCTCAAGAATGAAAAGTGATAAAGCCTCACAAGATATACACTCTATCTCTCAAGTGTCTAGGCTACTATTTACCCTCAAAGCACCCATGAAAGCAAACACCACATAAACTTGGCAAGATTCTAAAATTGACAATCAACCCATAAACACAAGCACATGAGGATCAAAAGGTCTTTTAAGGTTGTAATGGGGCCAAGGACAAGGTATGGAAAAATATGGAATAAGTGGCTAAATCCCAAAGGGATAGAGGAGCAATGGGGAATAAGTGCATATTAAGAAAAAAATAAGAAAATAAAAAGAAGTAAAGATAAAATTTAAACATAAAGAGTAGAACCAAGAGTTTCATCATTCTTGTGCCATTTAAGATCTTATTCACTCAACTTTATTGCTTTTCTTTTTCTTTTTTTTTTGAATTTTTTTTTTTTTTTACTCTATAGCCTTTGAGAAACAACATTTCATTCAGCATGTCCAACATTTAACCAATATACAGTGTACATCAAGTATGGCCCAAAATACATCATGAAGCATAGCCAACAAAACAAGTTATCCAATGAAACAAAAACCCCCCACACTTATTCCCAAAACAATTCCAAAGCTCCAAAATTCCTTAAGGATATGGTGATATCATGGTTTTTCACTTAAGGCTTGTAGTGAGCTTCAAAACAAGGAAAGGGAAACAAGGCTCAAAAGGACTATCAAAGGAATTAATTCAAGGTAAGTTCATTTGGCTAGACGCTTATAAGAACAAAATTGCCTCAATCATTTCCAAATATGCATGTGAATTAGGACGCATCAACAAGAATCAAGCCAAGGCTATTGTGCAAGCAATCAATGGGGCAAAACACACCAAATGATTATGATGATGGATGGCTCAAATTCTCACAAAGGTAAACTCATCACTTTCAAATTGAGCTTTCAAAACTATCATGACATGTAGAGAAGAATCAAGGATTTCAAGTCACAAAATGTCAAAAACATGCAAAGTCGTACGTGCACACAAAATTGACCCAAAATATTAAACTAAAAATCCGACGAAACTAACAACATTAACAAATTAACACGGCTAACAAATTAACAAAACCAACAAAACTAGCAAAACCAAAGAACACTCCCCCCCCCCCCCCCCCCATGTTTAAGATAACACATTGTCCTCAATGTAGCACAATTAAAAGATTAAAAGCAAGTAAACCATCAAATAGAATCAGACAAATGTAATAAAAGCAAGGAAGGAGATAGGAAAAGAAAAACTCCCTAAGTCATGGTGGAGGAAGAGTAGGGTGGAGTAAAGAAGTCTCTTCCACCACTACGTCCACTAAAGAAGGGTTCGTGAGGAATGGCTTAAGTCGATGTCTGTTGACCTTGAAGCTCTTGTTTGTGGAGTCGCTTTTGATCTCAACTGTACCATAAGGAAAAACATTAGTAACAACAAAAGGACCAATCCACTTAGACCTCAACTTACCACTCATGAGTCCAAGCCTAGAATTATACAATAACACTTTTTGCCCAACCACGAAGTCTTTTTTAACTATCATGCTATCATGGAACTTCTTGGTCTTTTCTTTGTAGAACTTGGCATTCTCGTAGGCTTTTAGGCGGATTTCATCTAACTCACTCAGTTGCAACTTTCTTTCCTCACCAGCTTGATCCATAGAGAAGTTGCAAGTCTTCACTGCCCAGTAAGCTTTGTGCTCAATTTCCACTGGAAGATGACATGCCTTTCCAAAGACAACCCGATAAGGAGACATTCCTATGGGTGCTTTGTAGGCAGTCTGATGTGCCCAGAGAGCATCATCAAGTCTGGTACTCCAATCTTTCCTGCTTGGCTGCACAATCTTCTCTAAAATTCGCTTGATTTCTCGGTTTGAAATTTCTGTCTGTCCATTGGTCTGGGGGTGGTATGGTGTGGATACCCTGTGTACCACCCCGTACTTTTTAAGCAGGGCATGCATTGTCCTGTTGCAAAAATGGGTTCCTTGATCACTAACAATTGCTTTAGGTACTCCAAACCTGCAAAACAGATTAGACCTGACAAAGTCTACGACAACTTTAGCATCGTTAGTTCTAGTGGGCTTGGCTTCCACCCATTTTGAAACATAGTCAACTGCAAGGAGAATGTAAACATAACCAAAAGAGACAGGAAAAGGACCCATGAAATCTATACCCCAGACATCAAACACCTCACAGAATAGCATAGGTTGCTGACGCATTTGTTGTCGCCATGTAAGTGTATTTCCTGCTCTCTGACACTGCTCACAAGTGCTGCAGATCTTCCACGCATCTTTAAAGATGGTGGGCCAATAAAAACCACAATCAAGCACTTTGCGAGCTGTCCTTTGAACACCCAGATGACCTCCTGGTGCGGAAGAATGACAGAACTGCAGAACTGAGTCAGTCTCATGATCTGGAATGCACCGTCTAATGACCTGATCACTGCACAATTTCCACAAGTAGGGGTCATCCCAAATAAAATGCTTAGCATCACTTTTAATTTTATCTTTTTGGGCCTTAGATGCTAAGGGAGGAAAAACAGAAGCAACTAAATAGTTGACAATATTAGTAAACCAGGGAGTAGAAAGAGAGTCAGAAATACTATACAGTATATACAAATGATCATCCGGGAAATCATCCCGAATAGGTGAATCTGCATCAGATATACATTCGATCCGACTCAAATGATCAGCAACTAGATTTTGTGCTCCGATCCTATCACGGATCTCTAAGTCAAACTCTTGGAGCCAGAGCATCCATCGGATCAACCTAGGCTTAGAATCAGCCTTCTTCAACAAGTACTTTAGAGCTGCATGGTCAGTATAAACAATAATGCGGGTACCAAGTAAATAAGATCGAAATTTTTCAAGAGCAAAAACTATGGCTAGAAGCTCTTTCTCAGTAGTAGTATAATTCGCTTGGGCAACATCTAAAGTTCTAGAAGCATAATATATCATTGTCATACCCTAATTTCGTCCGGGGATCTTTGCTTGATGACATGCGACCTTTCTTTGGTCCTTGTGAGGTGCTTGGTACCCATCATTAGGCAATTTGTGAAATTCTAGGACATGCCGAAAAACCAAAAAAATATTGATGCACAATTCGTAAGTTTCCGTGACACACCGGAAATCAAATGGAAGCATCGTTGCATAATTAAGTGAGGTTCTGTAACATTCCGTAAGTCAAAAAGGGGATGATTATGTAATCCGCAAGGTTCCGTAACATTACGGAAAGAAAACGAGTATCGTTACAAAATTCGTAAGTTTCCGTAAATTTACAAAAAAAGAATCACCAAAAAAAGCAGAGGGGGTGTACTTAGTAAAAATGGGGGTGCAAATAGCACCCAGGCCCACTTGGGCCCTCCAGAATATTCCTCCAGAAGGCTGTTGCTTCTGGAGGAAGCAACCTGGCTCGCCTGGGCGAGCTGAGCTCGCCTGGGCGAGCTGGGCGGCAACCACCTCCCCTATTTTGCTATAAATAGGGGAGGAAGTGAAGAAGAAAA
The DNA here is from genome assembly GCF_000004515.6 of Glycine max. Lineage (NCBI taxonomy): Eukaryota > Viridiplantae > Streptophyta > Magnoliopsida > Fabales > Fabaceae > Glycine > Glycine max. The sequence continues at coordinate 13,670,521 of NC_038256.2, forward strand.
GGGTTCAGCCCCTTTGGCACTTCTCTCTCTTTCGAATTTGCTTGGAAAAATCGTTTCCGTGAAGAAAATCTAAGCCGAGGCGCTTCCGAAACGTTTCCGTAACGTTTTCCGTGAAGAATTTCGCAAAGGTTTCAACCGTTCTTCGACGTTCTTCATTCGTTCTTCATCGTTCTTCGATCTTCAACGGGTAAGTACCTCGAACCAAGCTTTTCGATTCATTCTATGTACCCGTAGTGGGTCCACATTGGTGTTTCGTGCATTTTTATTCTCGTTTTGTTTACTTTTTATACCCCCTGTTGACGTGCTTAAGCCATTTTACTTAAGTCATTTCTCGCTTAACTTAAAAATAAAATAAATTTCCACCGTACGTTTGAATTGTATTATCCATTAACTTCGGTTAAAATAAATTCCGACCATTCGGTCGTGCCGTAACCACGTTGGAAATCAAAAAGAGGTAAAAAATAATATAATAATCAAAAAGACATCTTTTAGTAAAATAAAGCGGAAAATCAATCGGACGCTTTCTCTTTGGGATTTCTCATTCTTAATCGAATTGATTAATAACTAAAGTGAAACTAAAGGCTAAAATCAATTCGCCTAGTCAAGCTCGTCCATAAAAATAGGCTTTTGAAGTTTGTCATTTCATTTTCTCACTAAGTAAAATGGATCATTTTTAAGGTCCAATGCCTTAAAATGATCACCTCTTAAAGTAAAAAAGAATCACTTGATAAAAAAGAACTACGTAGGTCTGATTTTCTCATCCCAAATTAAGGAATACGTAGGAGCAAAGGGAAACACCCTTGTCGACCACAAAAAGAGAAAATATAAAAAGGGTATAAAGGATATAGAGACATAAAAAGGGAACATAAAAAATCAAAGTCATGTTTGCACATTCGATTAAAGGCTGCCGTCCCTTGGGGCGGACGTGTGGGGTGCTAATACCTTCCCCGTGCGTAAATACAGCTCCCGAACCTTTCACTTAAAAGTTCGTAGATCGCGTCTTTTCCGGTTTTTCCGACGTTTTCCTCAAATAAACGTTGGTGGCGACTCCGCGCGTATTCCTTTCGTGGAACACGCATCCCGCGAGTCACGCGTCGCCCTCCCGCCGAAGGGTAGGTTGCGACAGTTGGCGACTCCACTGGGGATTGTTTTTAGAGAGTTAGGCCATTTAATCTTGTGCAAATTTTGCCATGACTTACTCCTTTGTTGGCTTCCCCTTATTATGTTCTTGTATATATAACTCTTTGATGCTTTTAGTGCATTTTTTTTTTGTATGCATGAGGTAAATATTTATTCATTTGATGCACACAAACACTAACACTATTTGCACACACGGTGAGTTGAAAAAGGGCCCTATACCCGGGTTCATGGGAACATAAGGAGTGGAGGTGAATCCGTGATCATGCTAGGTCTCCGACTTGCTTGATTACAGTGAACCCTCATCTAGAGTTTTTCTCTTTGAAAACATATTGTTGCTAGTAGTCCCTACTGCTGCAGTATGTTCTTCGAAGGGGATGATACCTCTAGAAACCATCAAGAGAGATATGACTACCTTGGGGGTTATCACTAAAAGCCTAGTTAGCTCTCTCCCTTATAGGTCCCTTAAATAGGGGCACGGAGCAAACACGCTGCGTGCCATTTTTCACACTGCCATGCATAAGTATCATATACCCTTTTGCTTATATTTGTTTGTGAATATTGTTGTACTATGTACATCCCCGTGTTGTGCCTTTCGCATATGCATCATGCGTGGGTTTCGTCTTTGATCCCCTCACTTTAGCAAACCGACGGAGGGTCCGTGTCACCTTCTTAAAAAACATACGTTGGGTGCCATGCTGCCCAAACGTTGTATCCAAGAAGGAAACAATTTCTCGGGCTCCCGTATTCGTAAATTGCATCTGTGTCATATGCATTTTTTCATGCATTCATCCATTCCACCCATGATAGATGTCGGAGTTTTGATTCGGACTAGATTTTATTTCACTTTAGTAAAACATGGGATCAAGTCAAAAGCCTTAGCTTAAAAAGAGGTTCTATCAAGTCAAAATCAAGAGCTTAGAGGTCACTAGTTTATGAGAGTTGGGGCAATTAATGGGTCAACTTCAACGGCAAGCCTTTCGCAAAGCCTATGGTAAGATTTGGGACCTAGCTAGGGTAGAAGTCTCCATGGAACCGATTGCATCCCTTTCCCAGTATTATGACCAGCCCCTAAGGTGCTTCACATTCGAGGACTTCCAGCTAGTGCCGACTGTGAAAGAGTTTGAAGAAATCCTGGGATGCCCACTGGGAGGAAGGAAGCCATATCTTTTCTCTGGGTTCTATCCCTCCACGACAAGAGTTGCCAAGGTAGTGAAAATCTCAGCACAAGAGTTGGACCGTGTAAAGCAAAACAGGAATGGGATAGTCGGAGTACCAAGGAAGTGTTTGGAGGAAAGGGCAAAGGCCTTGGCAAATCAAGGCGAATGGGCTTTCTTTTATTGACATCTTGGCGCTTTTGATCTTTGGAGTTGTCCTCTTTCCGAATATGGAAGGGTTAGTGGACCTAGCAGCGATTGACGCTTTCCTCGCCTTTCATCATGGCAAGGAAAGCCCGGTCATCGCCATTTTGGCCATGTATGACACGTTCAACCGGGGATGTGAAAAGAGTGGCGCAAGAATTGTTTGTTGTGCACCAACTCTTGGCTAGCATGGAGGGGCGTCTGTTAAATGGTTCCCTCGCTAGAAGGAAGGAAGAATCAGGATTCTATCTTCATGCGAAGGATGTCCCATGAGAGGAGTGCCATCAGACGAAAGCATCACGCCTTTCATCGCACGAGGTTTCAGTGACCACAATGCGAGGGTACTCCAAGGAGTTCGCAAGGCATGGGATGCGGCATGAAGAAAGGACAGAGAGCTTAGGGGAAGCAGTAATGGGATCATCGGCGGCTATCATAAGTGGCTGAGAGTCCGGACACAAGGATTGGATTGGCTCCCAAATCTAAAGACTGTGAGAGACAATGAGGTTAAAGCTTCGGAAGAAAGTGATGAGGTACAAGCCCTAAAGGCGAAGCTTGAAAGAGCCCGGGTAGTCAAAGAGAAGTTCAAGTCCATAGCCATCAAAGTCTGAAAAGAGTATGATGAACTAAGGGATGTCAATATGGCCACAGCTGAAGCCTTGGAACGAGAAACCAAGAAGGCCCAAAAGGAAGAACACGACCAAAGCAAAGTTTTGAGGGGCTTTATAGGGCAGCAATAGTGAGCTCAAGCTCCGAAGAGGTGAAAGGAATCATCACGGGTCAAAGGCATGATCTTGAAGGACGAGCTAAAGGCTTGCCTTAGGTCGAAGAGAAATTTGTCCCAAAAGTTAAGCGAGACTGAAGGGAATATGTGGGCCATCATCGATGAGTGCAAAGAGAAGCTAAATCTAGCGGCGACTCACGAGCAAAGGCTAGAGGATGAGTACGCCAAGATATCAGCAGAAAGGGAAGCAAGGGAAAGGGTAATTGATTCATTGCACCAAGAGGCAACAATGTGGACGGACCGATTTGCTCTTACTTTGAACAGGAGTCAAGAACTTCCCCCATTGCTAGCCAAGGCCAAAGCAGTGGCGGACACCTACTCCGCCCCCGAGGAGATCCACGGACTTCTCAGCTATTGTCAGCATATGATAGACTTAATGGACCATATGATTAGAAACCGCTAGGAAGTTTGTATTGTCGCTCAGATCTTGACTAGTTATAACTTTTTGAAAAAAATGAGTTTATCCCACGTTTTTACTCCAAAAATCAGTGCGAATCAAGTCACTCCCACATTTTATCTCTAGCATGCATTGTATGTTGGTCTCGTCCTTTGTCACGGGAAGCCGGAAGGTCCATATCACCTTCTTAATTGTACACATAGGGCACTGCGCCCCCAAATGCGCAAGTAAGAAGAGATAATTTTCCGGGCTCTCGTGTCCGTAAAATGCATTCATATCATGCATCGCATAAGCATCTCTTCATAACATCATAATGAACATATCGTTCCTGCATTTGTCCGTTATCATATTCCAGCCTCACATTTTGCATAAGTCATGGCATCATCATGCATATGCGTTCAACAAACTTTTTGATCTGCAAAATTGCATACCATTTGTTTTCATGTTTGCTCATCCTTGTGTTTTCCTCTACAAAAACAAAAAAGGGGAAGCGTGAAACTTCACACTACATTCTTAGTTGCATGTGTTAGGCACCATGAGCCAACCATGTTGGGATCATAAACCCATTTCTAAAAAAAAAAAAAAAAAACACACAACAACAAAACAAAATAATTGAACATGGTACCTAATGCATGGTTAACTAGGAAATGGTGTTTCTTCGGGCATCTCAATTTCATAATTACATTTTCCATGCATAGCTTAAAGTATGCCCGAGTCATTCATCCCTTTGAGATGTTGTTGAAGTATTGGCGATCAGAATTGCCATTCCTTGGATTATAGGGTTGAACCAAGCTCATGCTTTTATAAAAAGGTTCATCAAGTCAAGTTGAAATATGGAAGTAACCGTCTTGCAAAATTGGGGCAAAAGATGAATCGAGTCACATCACTGCTTCGTCTACTGCCAAACATATTTAGGATTGTTGATGTCCTTGTTACTTCCAGTTTCACCTTGACAAAGATGTCATGGACCATGTTGAAAATCTAAATTGATTCAACCCCATATCCTGCGTAAAAATTCGCAATCTTCAACTGTACATCATTCGCATACATCCATGCTTTTCATTGGTTGCATTGCTCATTGCATTCTTTCCTTGAAAAATAAAATAAAATAAAATAAAATGAACTTAATCATTGTTATAAAAAAAAAAAAAAAAAAAAAAAACATGCTTTACGGCGTCCTCACCGAACTTGTGCTAGAGCTAAAGTAATGGGTGAAGTAGAGGAGATACAAGAGAAGATGAAGGCCGACATGGAGGCCATTAAAGAGAAAATGGCCACAGGAGGCCATGATGAGCGTGAAGAAGATAATGGAAGCCAATGCGGTTGCAATTGCCGCTACCAGCGTTGTTGCTAAGGTGAACTTGATGTTCCCATCCGGCATCAACCAAATGAATCATCCAACCTCAGATATGGTAGGCAAAGATTTGGGAAGTACGGGCAGCCCCCATAATGTACAAATTCAAAACGAGCACGCCTTCCCGCCATATGGCTTGCCTCTCAACTATACGCCACCCAATGTGGCGTACACTCCCAATAAGAATGTCAATAACTCCACTCCTATACCCATTGAGAGCCAGCAACGCCAAACTGATCATGCACATGTCTCTTAAACCGTGGAAGAGACACATGAAATTCCCCACCACAATCTAGCCGACTTCGAGCCTTGGCTCGGATATGCCACTGAAGGGCAAGCAGTTGGTGGTATACCCCTTGAAAACACTTCGGAAGGCCCTCAGTATCACCCACAACTACACCTCTTGCATTCCACGACAAGTAAAAACCCTCATGCTATGGCAGAAATGGGAAGGTTGGATCATCTAGAGGAAAGGCTCAGGGCCATTGAAGGAGGTGAAGATTATGCCTTTGCTAACCTAAAAGAGTTGTTCCTAGAACCCAATATCATCACCCCTCCCAAGTTCAAGGTGTTGGACATTGACAAGTACAAGGGGACTACTTGTCCCAAGAACCATCTAAAGATGTATTGTCAGAAGATGGGGGAATACGCAAAAGATGAGGAATTGCTAATACATTCCTTCCAAGAAAGTCTTACTGGGGTAGCTGTTACCTGGTACACTAACTTGGAACCTTCCCGAGTCCATTCTTGGAAGGACCTATTGGTTGCCTTTGTTAGGCAGTATTAGTACAATTTTGATATGGTTCTGGATAGGATGCAACTACAAAACATTTGCAAAAAGGGGGACGGATCTTTCAAAGAACACGCCCAAAAGGTGGAGGGATCTGGCGGCCCAAGTGGTACCCCCAATGATGGAAAGGGAGACGATAATCGTGATGGTAGACACATTATCGATACTCTACTATGAAAAGATGGTGGGCTACGCACCCTCAAAGCTTTGCGGATTTGGTCTTCGCCAGTGAAAGGATCGAAGTGGATCTGAAAAGAGGCAAATTTAATCATCCTGCTTAGACGAATGAGAAAACTGGGGCAAATAAAGAGGGTGAGGATGAGGGAGAAACCCATGCTGTGACTGCCATTCCTATACGGCCAAGTTTCCCACCAAACCCAACAATGTCATTACTCAGTCAATAACAAACCACCTCCTTACCCACCACCCAGTTATCCACAAAGGCCATCCCTAAATCAACCACAAAGCCTGTCTACCGCACTTCCAATGACGAAGACCACCTTTAGCACAAACCAAAAAAAACACCAACCAAGAAATGAATTTTGCAGCGAAAAGCCTGTAGGATTCACCCCAAATTCCGGTGTCATATGCTAACTTGCTCCCATATCTACTTG